>NC_080164.1:11563658-11863658 GCF_950295315.1 Erinaceus europaeus | reverse complement strand
TTGATAGTTTCTGATCTAAAATCCAGGTCCTTGATTGATTTGGAGTTGATTTTTATTTTGGTGAGATAAAATGGTTAAGTTTCATTCTTCTGCATGTTTCAACCCAGTTTTCCCAGCACCATTTATTGAAGAGAGCCTCCACCTTCCATTTAATACTTTGGGCCCCCTTATCAAAGATTAGATGTCCATAGGTGTGGGGCTTAGTTCTGGGCTTTCAATTCTGTTCCACTGGTCTGTGTGCCTATTTTTGTTCCAGTGCCAGGCTGTTTTGATGATGATGGCCTTATAATATAGTTTGAGATCTGGGAGTATGATGCTTCCATTTCTGTTTCATTTCCTCAAGATTGTTTTGGCAATTCTAGGTGTTTTCTGGTTCCAGATAAATTATCGTAATTTTTGTTCTGTTCTCTTAATGAAGCTTGGTGGAACTTTGATGGGTATCACATTAAATTTTTATAAGGCTCTGGGGAGAATATTTATTTTCATGATATTAATTCTTCCAATCCATGAACATGGGATGTCTTTCCATTTCTTGGTATCAGTTTTTATTTCCTTGATTAGTGACTCATAGTTTTCAGTTTACAAGTCATTCACTTCTTTGGTCAGCTTTATTCCTAGGTATTTTATTGATTTTGCTGAGGCCGTGAATGGGAGTGATTTCTGGATATAGTCTTCTTCAGATTTAGTGTTTGCATAAAGAGATTCCACCAATATTTGTACACTGATTTTGTAACCTGACACCTTGTTATATTGCCTAATAACTTCCAGTAGTTTTCTGCTGGATTTTTTTTTCTATGTATACTATCATATCATTTGCAAATAGTGAGAGCTTGACTTCTTCCCTTCCAATCTGTATTCCTTTGATTTCTTTCTCTTGCCTGTTTGATATGAAAAGAACTTACAATACTATATTGAGGAGTAATGATCATAATGGACAGCCCTGTCTAGGTCATGATATTGTGGCAGCTTGGAATTTTCCTACTAATGACCACAGAATGTGAGCTCGGATCTACAGGGATGCAGAGGTCACATAGGCTCCTAAGCTGAATATGTGCCAAAAATTACACAGATTGATGGGATTTACAGTCAACAATATTTATCACCTTTCATATTAGGGAGCTACTGTCTTCCCTGATCAACCTTCCTGGTCCTTTTCCCATCCATGACATCATCTCCCCAGATAATAACTAGGATCCACCTGCATATCAGATTTAAGGCTCAAATTAAAAAAAAAAAAAAACTAGTATAGCCACAGGCCTACTAGCTATCTACAGAATGAACAACCCTCCCCCCCCCCCAACTCTTCATCTGCACTACTCCAGACTTTAGGTTCATGATTAGGCAACAATTTGTTTGACTGTGAATGTTAACACTATTTTCAGGCACCAGGTTCTAGATGCTAGCAGGATGCCAATCAGAATTCTCTGGGCAGATGACCCCACCAAAGTGTCCTGGAGCTTCAATTCCCCAGAACACCACTGGAAGTATGGATCGACCTGTCAACACCCATGTTCATCAGGGAAGCAATTACAGAAGCTGGACCTTCCACCTTCTGCATCCTACAATGACCTTGGGTCCATACTCCCAGAAGGTTAAATACTAGGGAAGCTATCAAGGAAGGGCATGGGATACGGAGTTCTAGTGATGGGAAATATGTGGAGTTGCACCCCACTTATTCTATGGTTTTTTCAGTGTTTCCTTTTTATAAATAAATAATAAAATTAATAATAATAGGAAGTCAGGCAGTAGCTCAGCGGGTTAAGCATAGGTGTCTCAAAGCACAAGGAATGTCATAAGGATCCCGGTTCAAGCCCCCAGCTCCGAACCTTCTGGGGAGTCATTTCACAGGCAGTGAAGCAGATCTGCAAGTGTCTGTTTTTCTCTACCCCTCTGTCATCCTCTCTTCTCTCAATTTCTCTCCTTCCTACCTAACAATAACATCAATAACAACAACAATAGTAACTAAAACAACACTGAAAAGCAAGGGCAACAAAAGGGAAAATAAATAAATAAATATAAAAAATTAAAATAACAATAACAATAAAATAAAATAAAAAAATATAAAACATTGCAATGAAAATGCCTGGGCATTAATCCAGCACTTCCAAATTTATCTGATAACAGATTCATTTTTCTTTTGGTTTTTTCTTATTTTTATATTTTCTTATATTTAATTATTAATAAAAGATCTAATTAGTATAATCAATGTAGAACAAAAGTACTTCAGGAATACATTTTGTGGAAAAGTCAATTTTGTTTCCTAAAAATATTTTTAAAGTCCAACACCTATGGGCATCTAATCTTTGATAAGGGGGCCCAAAGGATTAAATGGAAAAAGGAGGATCTCTTCAATAAATGGTGCTGGGAAAACTGGGTTGTAACATGCAGAAGAATGAAATTGAACCACTTTATCTCATCAGAAACAAAAATCAACTCCAAATGGATCAAAGACCTAGATGTCAGACCAGAAACAATCAAATACTTAGAGGAAAACATTGGTAAAACACTTTCCCGCCTACACCTCAAGGACATCTTTGATGAATCAAACCCAATTGCAAGGAAGACTAAAGCAGAAACAAACCAATGGGACTACATCAAATTGAAAAGCTCTGCACATCCAAAGAAACTATTAAACAAACAGAGAGACCCCTCACAGAATGGGAGAAGATCTTCACATGCCAGACATCAGACAAGAAACTAATCACCAAAATATATAAAGAGCTCAGCAAACTTAGCACCAAAAAAGCAAATGACCCCATCCAAAAATGGGAAGAGGATATGAACAAAACATTCACCTCAGAGGAGATCCAAAAGGCTAACAAACATATGAAAGAAATCCTCTAGGTCACTGATTGTCAGAGAAATGCAAATTAAGACAACACTAAGATACCACCTCACTCCTGTAAGAATGGCATACATCAAAAAGGACAGCAGCAACAAATGCTGGAGAGGTGTGGGGACAGAGGAACCCTTTTACATTGCTGGTGGGAATGTAAATTGGTACAGCCTCTGTGGAGAGCAGTCTGGAAAACTCTCAGAAGGCTAGAAATGGAACTTCCATATGATCCAGTAATTCCTCTCCTGGGGTTATACCCCAAGGACTCCATAACACCCAACCAAAAAGAGGTGTGTAATCCTCTGTTCATAGCAGCACAATTCATAATAGCTAAAACCTGGAAGCAACCCAGGTGCCCAACACCAGATGAGTGGCTGAGAAAGCTGTGGTATATATACACAATGGAATACTATGCAGCTATCAAGAACAATGAACCCACCTTCTCTGACCCATCTTGGACAGAGCTAGAAGGAATTATGTTAAGTGAGCTAAGTCAGAAAGATAAAGATGAGTATGGGATGATCCCACTCATCAACAGAAGTTGAGGAAGAAGATCTGAAAGGGAAACTAAAAGCAGGACCTGATCAAATTGTAAGTAGGGCACCAAAGTAAAAACCCTGTGGCGAGGGGTAGACATGCATCTTCCTGGGCCAATGGGGGGTGGGAGTGGGCGGGAGGGATGCGTCACAGTCTTTTGGTGGTGGGAATGGTGTTTATGTACACTCCTAGCAAAATGTAGACATATAAATCAGTAGTTAATTAATATGAGAGGGGGAAAATCAGTTGTATGTCTCAATGTTTCTCAAAACACAAACTGAATCTTTTTAATATATAGGCTGTGTATTTGATATGCGGACTCTGTCAACAGCCTAGACCAAGTAGATTAGAAGCATCCAATAGCACAGCTATATACAAGATACTGGATACTGTACAGCAAACCATAACAAAAGGACTTTTCAAAGTTAACCCAATTACCAAATAATGTGATGATAACATTAACTATCGATTGTCTTTTTGAACCCTAAGACAGCAGGAACCTCACATTTCCACCATAGAGCCCCTACTTCCCCCAGTCCTAGAACCCTTGGACAGGGCCCACTTTCCCGTATGCGTCTCCCAATCCAAACCAAATAATATTGCATCCGCCTGTCACAACCTAACCAACGTAACGATTGCCACCTCAACATGCTTCATCTCAGACTGTGTCCAGAGACTTCACATGTGGAATGACAACCCTTCAGCTTCATTACTCGGGTGAGACCTTTCCTTTTATAGTACACTCTAATTTCATCTCAGGTAGTTCACTTTCTAACAAAGTCCCATAACCTAGATATACACCAGTTTCTGTGAGAGAGTGCTTATGTTCACACGTATCCATAAACTACTGCAAAATATATACCTGAAAGCAGAACTACATTAAAGTTTGCAGTGAGTACCTCCCTAACACTTCCTCTCCACTATTCCAAGCTTGGGATCCATGATTGCTCAACAAATTGTTTGGCTTTGTATGTTAACTCTCTTTTCACTCACCAGGTTCCAGATGCCACCAGGATGTGGGCTAGGCTTTCCTGGATTGAAGACCCCACCAATACGTCCTGGAGCTCAGCTTCCCTAGAGACACACCTTACTAGGGAAAGAGAGAGGCAGACTGGGAGTATGGACCAACCAGTCAACGCCCATGTTCAGCGGGGAAGCAATTACAGAAGCCAGACCTTCTACCTTCTGCAACCCACAATGACCCTGGGTCCATGCTCCCAGAGGGCTAGAGAATTGGGAAAGCTACCATGGGAGGGGGTGGGTTATGGGGATTGGGTGGTGGGAATTGTGTGGAGTTGTACCCCTCCTACCTTATGTTTTTGTTCATTAATCCTTTCTTAAATAAAAAATTAAAAAAAATATTTTTAAAGTATTTATTTTTTAAAATATTTTAAATATATTTTAAATTTTGTATATTCTCTTTTGTTGTCCTTGTTGTTTTATTGTTGCAATTATATTGTTGTTGTTGATGTTATTGTTGTTGGATATAACAGAGAGAAATAGAGATAGGAGGGAATGACAGAGGGGGAGAGAAAGCAAGACACCTGCAGACCTGCTTCACTGTTTGTGAAGCAACGCCCCTGCAGGTGGGGTACTGGGGGCTCCAACCAGCATCCTTATGCAGGTCCTTGCTCTTTGCATCATGTGCTCTTAACCCACTGCACTACTGTCCTTCTTCTTTTGTCCAAATTCTTTAGTTTGCATGTTTTTAAGGCCCTGAGTGAATTTCTAGCCTTGATCCAGTTGTCATGCTGTAATAGAAGGTAAAGTGTTCTTTCATTAGACTAATCCTTGATTCCACATTGAATCAACTGTAGTGCTTAAAATTTACTGATATACTGGGAGTCAGGTAGTAGCACAGTGGGTTAAGTGCACATGGCACAAAGTGCAAAGACCTGCAGAAGGATCCCTGTTTGAACCTCCAACTCCCCACTTGCAGGGGAGTCCCTTCACAAGCGGTGAAGCAGGTCAGCAGGTGTCTATCTTTCTCTCCCCCTGTCTTCCCCTCCTTTCTCCATTTCTCTCTGCCCTATCCAACAACAATGACATCAGTAGTAACTACAACAATAAAACAAAAAGGGAAACAAAAGGAAATAAATAACTGTGGAATCATAGAGCAGACACTGAGCCCCAGTGATAAAACAGGAGGAAAAAAAAGTTCAGTTATAGCTTAACCTTTTTTATTTCTATTATTTTTTATTTATAAAAAGGAAACATTAACAACACCATAAGACAAGAGGGGTACAGCTCCACACAATTTCCACCACCAGATCGCTGTATCCCATCCCCTTCCCTGATAGATTTCCTATTCTTCAACCCTCTGGGAGTATGGCCACAAAGTCATGGTGGGATACAGAAGGTGGAAGGTCTGACTTCTGTAATTGCTTCCCCACTGAACATGAGTGTTGACAGATCCATACTCCCAGCCTATCTCTGTCTTTTCCTAGTGGGGAAGAGCTCTGGGGAAGCAGAGTTCCGGGACACATTGCTCCACCCCCTCTCCTTGTCACACCCTGATCCTCTCCTTGTCACAACCTGATTTTCACCAGTCACTTTTCTCTCCACCCTCTCTGTGGCACATCCTGTTCACACCCTACTTGGGAAGTATATATAAAGACAACATTGTTCGTTTTAGTTAGTTTAGTTTAGTCTAGCTTGGTATAGATTGCGCTGTGTCCTGCATGAATAAAGAGATACTGCATACAGCTCAACCATGAGTCCCTGGTCGTCTGTCTCCCATCAGTGAAGCTCAGCCCGACATATGGCACCTGAACAGGGACTGAAATAAGCCCTGAAACATGGACCGGCATCAACATGGGACCTAACCCACCCATTGCCCATTGCTCAGTTAAGTAAACTTGGCTACCCATCCACCATGGGTTGCCTTTCTACTTATGAAGAAGTTTGCCAAAGCCTCTACTGTTTCATTATGAGACAGTTTCTCTGTCTCTGGAACATTTTACTCTGGGCCACACTTTGGTTCCCTGACCGGGAATTTTGGTTTCTTATGACCGGGATCATAGAGCTTGGGAGATGAACGGAGATTTCTCCTTGGACTTTCTGGATTCCCTCTTTCATGTTTCCCGAGGAAAAGGACTATATTTTGCTCCAGGCCACAATTTGGTTCTTTATGACCGTGATCATAGACCTTGGGATATGCACGGAGATTTCCACTGGGACTTTCTGGCCTTCTTCTCTCATGTTTCCCATGGAGAAGGACTACTCTAATTTGAGGAACATTCTCCAGTACTGTGGCAGTCCCCAAGAATTGAGACACATGGTTGCTTCTACTCTCCTGATTGGATTCTATCTTCAATGGGAAGACACTTTTAAAAATGGATGCCTGAAGCAATCCAGCAGGAACAGTCAGAAGCACCCTAAATGGAATTTTGAAGAACTTTTTGGACTAGGACGCCCTCCGGGGACTCATGATACTACATGGTGAGATCTGCATAATCTGGTTCAAGTTGTGTTTCGTAAGAGAGTGATTTGAATGACTGAATTTTTGCTTGACACTGACTTAAAAAAAATGCTGGATCCAGCCATGATTTCTAGAGACATCCAGAAACAATCCAAAAAATTGTTTTTTCCTCCTTTGATTTATTTTTTTACGTCTTAGCATAAATCTGAAACATTTAATCCTGAAATGGTATGAGTTATGGGCTGGGCAGATAGTGCAATGATTATGTTAATTATTCTCATGCCTGAGGCTTCTACCATGGTTCTTCTGTTTACCTTTCCACATTTTATTGAGTTCAAACTGTTTAAACAACCTTAAAATAATACTAGAAAGGACTTCCAATTATAATGCAGTTATCAATTATAGTAAACTTCTATTTTGCTACAAGTTTTGTTTGACAAGTAAGTGAATTTCAGCTGTCAAGTCTTCACATGAAAAAGCATCTACTCAAATGGAATTCCATTTGGATCCTCTTCTCTGACATCGCCCACAAGATGGAATGACTACAACACACCCCCAGAAACCAATGATGTGACTTGGCACGACCTGACCTGGCACGACCTGAAGAAACAGATTCACAGATTCTAAAGCTCACTTTCTACAAAAAAGCAGAATTCTGGAGGCCGACATTCCCCATCGAGACAGACGTGCAGCGTTTCATTTGGCATTTTCTTCCATGGTCATCTACTTTGAACTGACACTTCCATCGGACTTACTGGTACATGTTGCTGTGTTTCTCAAAGACTAACTTCAGCCAGAGCCTTGGGACTTTATAGGCCATGTCCCTTCACCTGCAGGCTCTGTTCACAGAGGTAGAAAACTCCCCCTCCTTATTAGGTTATACCCACAGAGGCTGGAAATGCCCTTTGAGGCAAGAGATGCCCACAGAGGCATGAAGCGCCCCCAGAGGCAATTGATACCCCCAGAGGCAAGAAATGCCCTTTCGCCTGCTAGGCCTTGCCCTTTGAGGCAGAAAAAAAACCCTCAGGCCTCCCCTTGGCATCAGACTGGTTATTGCTGCTCACCTATTTTGTTTTCCATGTCTTATACCAGTTCTTTTGAAAATGCCTGTATGATATAGGTTTCTGTTCACCCCTACACTGCTATTCCCCTGACAGTGATGAAGCCTTTTACAGACATTGACCCAGTTATATATGGCCATAAAGTAAGAGAGAGATGTTGGGGAATTGTGAGGATGTGGTTGAGCTTGGAAGGGTTTGAGCTTGAAGGGTGTGTCAATCCTGTTAGTCTCTGTCTCCATGGAGAGGTTGAGCAAGGAGGGACAGTAGAACCCCAAAAAGGTGTGCCTCTTATCAGTCTCCTTGCCTCACAAAGTGCCCTGCAATCCCGATACTATGGCCATTAGTTAAAAAGAAAGGGGGAATTGTTGGTATCTTCTAATTCTGCTTTTAAAAACCCCTTCTGTTTCATTTGGTTTAAATCCCCCCTGCTTAACACTGCATTCTAATTACATAACCACTGTATTCTATTTACATAACCACTGCCGTCTATTTATATAAATCACTTTTACATTTACATAAAGCACCACCTTCCCTCCAGGGCATTGGTGGTTTAGTGGTAGAATTCTCACCTGCTCCACCTCCTCTCTTTGTCACACTCTGATTTTCACCAGTCATTTTTCTCTCCACCCTCTCTGTGGCACATCCTGTTCACACCCTACTTGGGAAGTATATATAAAGACAACATTGTTCGTTTTAGTTAGTTTAGTTTAGTCTAGCTTGGTATAGATTGTGCTGTGTCCTGCATGAATAAAGAGATATTGTGTACAGCAAAACCATGAGTCCCTGGTCATCTGTCTCTCATCAGTGAAGCTCAGCCCAACAGGCCCCCATAGGACCTTGCCCTCAACTGTTAGAATAACAATGGTAGAGAATGTTTAATCCTCTGAAGGGAGGCTGGACAACATACTCTATGCTCCACCTGTGAAAAATGGGTAGATATGGGGGCCGCGTGGAATGTTTCTACTCATGACCACAGAATGTGAGCTCAGATCCACAGGGATGCAGAGGTCACATAGGCTACTAAGCTGAATATGGGATCCAGACCACATCAAATAGATGGGATTTACAGTCAACAATATTTATACCCCTTTCCCATATCTTACCTTTTAAAGCACTCACTTCTCCAAATTCTTATTTTACCACACAATATAGCACATTCACTTACTGCCCAGTTTCTTATCATTTTGTGGGTCTAGCTCACTTCCTCTTCCATCTAAACTGAAATGGTGAGCCCTTGTACTCAGACACCAGCTATGGAAGTAAAAAAGGGATGTATAGTACAATGTGCAAAATACTAGAGCTTTGGAATAAGATTGGCAAGAACATAAAACCTGATCTGATCCCTTATCAATTGTGTAGTCTTGGAAACTGTCCTTAATTTTGCTCAGTTCAATATTCTTATCTCAGAAATAAGTCTGATAATACTGACCTGGAAAAGCTATTATGAAGATTCAGTGGGATAAAGCCCAGGAGTACATTGATCAGGGCATGATAATCAGAGCTTATCAAAGAAAGGAACCTCTTAATTCCAGTCATATTAATCACTTTGAGAACTCCGACTATTGTACCCACGTAGTATTGAGGAAGATTCTTGACGTCTCAGAGTGTAGTTTTGCAAATTTCATGCCTCTGACATTTAAGCAAAGAGAAGTCCTTTGAATTTGGTATTTCCATTCAATATACTGGAAAAAAAATGAAGAGAAAACATAGGAATGTAGAGGAAATATATAAATTTCCAGGGTATGTAATGTTCTTCAATAAAAATAAATCTGATTAAATCTTTTTTCACATTTTTTCTTCCTTTTATTATCTTTATTATTTTCTTAGAGACAGCCAGAAATCAAGAGAGAAATATTTTAATTAATTTATTATTGAATAGAGACAGCAAGAAATTGAGAAGAGAGAGGAAAAGATAGAGAGATACATCCTTCCCTGCTTCACCACTCATGAAGCTTTCCCCCTGTAGGTGAGGAACAAGGGCTTGAACCCCAGGGCCTTGTACGTTGTGGTGTGTGTGCTTAACCAGGTGCACAACCACCTAGCCCCATGAGTACAAATTGAAAAAAAAAATAAAATAAAAAACTGGTAGACTATTTTATTGGGAAATGATCCATGTGTTAACATAGAGTTGGCAAGAGACTGAGATTCTGCTAGAGAAAAACCCATAAAAAGAGAATCTCTTTGAGCTTTTCCCTTCCTCTCACTGAGGGTGGCCAGCTGAAGAAGGCCTTGCCCTACTTCCTCTACTTCCTCTGTGTCCTCCACCATCGGGATGTTGCCTGCATGAGGGTCTTCCTTCATTCCTGGTGTTCCTGGCATCTACACAACTAAGAGTAACACCTTCCGGGATAACTGGAGGCTTGGAATTGCTAGTTTACATGAAATATGGAAGAAGTCAATGGAATTATGGGATTTCCCCCATATTCTTTCTTTATAGTTATAACCTTAAGCTGAAATACTAACTGCTCTTTGTTATTTTTTTTAATCACTGAAGCTTCATCACTCAATTTCCTTTTTTTTTTTTTTTAATGGAGAGATAGAGCAAGAACTCAAGAGAAAGTCACTATAGAACTGATCATCCCCCTCCAGTGGAGGCTGAGCTTGTCCTTAGCTTACAGGTACAGCCAAGCAGGCAGCCTTCCAGGTGAACTATCCTGCCAGCTCAGCCATTTCTTTCTGAGGTTATGACTCAGTTAAACTGCTGTTCTATAGATCCATGGAGAATGGATTAAAATAGTCAGCAGAGGTCTAGGAGCCAGCCACTAAAGAAAGTCTTGGAGTTGCTAGGAAGACTATTTTCCTAGAGGGAGATCAAACCAAGTTGGTCCTGACTAAAAGGGGCCAAATCCTTTCATTGGGAATGGCTTACCTGGCTGTATTCCACTGAGAACTGTCCATTCCCAAGGGTGTTTGCTGCTTGATCTTTGAAGTTGTTGTTCTAAGACGATTTCAGGAGTTTTAAAAGCTCAGGTACAAAAGCATTACATATTTAAACTATGTCTGTTCTATTTGTATTGTAGCTTTTCTTTTGTCTATCTTAAGGAGTATGACACATTGACAATTGGTTAGGAATAAGAGCAGTCTTTGACTACTATTTCCCTCCCACCGAAGTTCCTTAAATAAATGTGTCCATGTTTTAAATTTCCCCTGGGTTTGTTTCCTAAATTTCTCTTTCTTCTTCAGTCCACTAGTGGTTCTTGCTACCTACGACTAATTATATTTATAACATTTATCATTGACAGATATATAAGTGTTGAAAGCCACTCTGTAAGGGCTTAAGTTTATATATGTGAATCCTTATATTCTGTTACCAGGTACACCTGCTTCCTTTGTATAATTTACATTGTAAATCGTCTCAAATTATCTATTTCTGAGAAAAAAGACAATCTATACTTTAGAGATGCCACAGATGTTGAAAGAATTAATGTTATGAAAGTTGAAACAAAACAAAACAAAACACGATTAGATGTTCTTTTAAACCCTCCTTATGCTATACAGCCTGTGGGATAAATCTCAACCCTTCCCACAAAAAGAGTATCTTACAACTAAGTCTTCACAGACATTTTTAACACCATCTTTTGATGCTTTCTAATTTTGGGTTATAAATTCCTGCCATACAGACTTTCTATGCATTTACAACTGTGATTCCCTGTCTACCTGCCCCTATTCCCACACATGCCTATATCTGCTCGTGAATCACTCCTAATTATGTTGTATCTAATTCAAGCATTAGCTCATTTGTAATGGTGCTGGAGAATCCTTACATAAAAATAATTTATAATTCCTGTACTACAAATAATATTACATCTATTTTAATTGGGCGGTTATCCTACATTATCATTCAATTGCAAATGATTGGCATAGTTGTGTGTCACAATAGTTAACACATTAATGACATGTGTACACTGTTGATCAGTGTTTCCAGATAAAATACTCTTATTATTTCTAAGTTTAAGAACTTGTTTCCTGTTTGGTAGCCACCACTTAATCCTTTATTGGCTGACTGCATAAGATCACATCCAAACTTTATCTCTACCATGTAAGTCTTTGATCTTGGTGAAAGAAAGGTCAGTGCCTTGGAAATCATTGGACTATGAGTGGTTATATTTCAATTTCTTTCAAAAATTAATGATTAGAAATGAAAATGTGGAAAGAAAAAAAACAGCTTAGTGTTTGTGTTATTTCTCTTTCATTTTGTTCTTGCTAATACAGGAAGTATGTCAGGCCTAGTGTCAAGCCATCATTTGGAATCAGATAGATGTCTAAAATATGTCTCCTCATCAACAGTATAAGACTCATGAAATTAGCATTATAAGATCAGAGATGAGCATCATTTTGACTCTCTCATCAAAAGTTTGAATGACTTAAAGTAAGATCACTATATTTTCAGTCTTAGATATTTTATCTGCAGAATCGTAACTATAGTATGAAGGTGTTCTGAAGATTAAATCTTATAAATACAAGTAGAATTATGTACATCATTTACAATGTGCATCACAATTTGTATTGTAAAATCATTTCTATTAATGGTTTTGTGGTGGTGTAGAACTCTTGGGGTGTCAAAGATTTGACTGATTACCCCTAACTTTTGTTGCCTCTATCATCAGAGAAGTTTCTTACAGAGTTACTGCTGGCAGTTTGTCAAGGATTCTTTCTTGATCTTATTGCACCATACAGCATTTAAAGGAGATATATTGTGACCACTAGACTTAAGGCATTTCAGTAGGGATGGGGTGGTTTGGGGTGCAGTGGTAGAGTGCATTTCAGGGAGTTTATTATTCAGAATGGTCTCTGAATAAACCTCTCCAACAAACAGTAACCTCTTTGTATATATGTCCAGTCTTTGTTATGCCATGTATCCAATAAAACCTCTCTCTTTCATAACATAATTGTTGGACCTCATATATACCTAATCTTTGATTTCTATATGCTTGCATGCTGGACCTTGAACATGACGTCTTGTGCTTTAATGAGTGAATCACAAGTCAGCCCCCAGGCACTTCTACTTTCCCATAACCAAGAACCTGTGTGTGTGTGTGTGTGTGTGTGTGTGTGTGTGTGTGTGTGTGTGTGTGTGAGAGAGAGAGAGAGAGAGAGAGAGAGAGAGAGAGAAAGAGAGAGAGAGACTGGTATTTTGGGGATGGTTTATTATACACAGATTGGGTCTGTTAGCAATTTTTAGATAAAATTGATGTCACTTTTTTACTATATATAAAACATTTTAAATATACTTAAATATGTATTCAGTAGTGTATTGCATGAAATTGTGCTGTAATAAATCAAAGGAATTTGTATTGTGTTCAAGGTGCAGAATAAAGTACAAATATAGATGGGAAGAGCTATAATAGCATATACCTACCAATTAAAGAAATGAGGTTAAATGGGAGGTTTCTAGAAGGGCGGCTATAAAATAGCAGCAACTGTGTTCTCTCCTCTTCATGGTCAACTAGCAATATTAAATAAGAACACATGGAACCACATCAAGACTGGATGAAAAATACTTTAGGAACCCACCAAATCACCAGGAGTGAAAACACACATGGCTCCTATACAGAGAGGAACCTAAGGAGAGACCTCTGGGGTGAAAGCTCACATCTACTCCTGAGCTTCTGTTAACAGTCTGACAGTTTACCAGTCCAAGTGCCACCTACAGTCTGTTTTACCAACAAAAATACTTCCTATGGGAGGAGAGGACTTGTCTAAGGCTCACGAAATACAACTGTGAGTCTTCATTGCTACTGCCCCTTAGAGGCTGGAGCAGCAGCTGAGAGGCCCTGTGCTGACATTGGGGGGCAAAGAACTGGCTGGTAAACTCAGAAGATATGCACCCTGGTTATAGGTGGGGCTGTAATGTGGGAGCCTTTCTACATTGTTTTCCTGATGAATTGGGGAGACATGGTGAATAACTGCCACAGAACTCACAGTGTATAAACAGGGCTTGTTTGGAAAATCACAGGGCCAAGTAGCACTTCCAGCTTTGATCTGGCTGCTAGAAGAGTGGCTGAATTGAGCCCAGGGCTTTGGGAATCTTTGTGCATAACCACTGTGCGGTCTCTCCACAACCCTGATTTATTTATTGGTCAAGAGTGAGTGATTAAGCTTAAAAGCCTATTTATAGTTAAAAAGGCCTCAGGCTCCCATGGCCTACAGGGAAGGAAAAGAACAAAAGAGGATTTAACAGCCACTGTGTTTCAACTCAGGGACTGAGACAACATTGAAACAACTGTTAATTTCCACAACTGTGAACTTTTTATGTACCTTATTTAGACACAGGTTAATCCAGGTAAGAGTGATGAGTAGTTTGAAAAGTACTGAGAGAGGGACCTTATAACATACTATATACAATGGTTAAGTCAAGAAAAAAACATTGGAGAAATGAACCAGGGTAAAAGTCCAGCAAAAATACCCCCAAAGGTAGAAACACAGAGGAATGAGTTCAACATCTAAATGTTAATTGAGAAATTAGTCACAGGAGAGAGGAAAGAGTTTGCAAATAAAGGCAGCAGAAATGGGGAAACAACAAATGAGACTCTGAAAGAAATCACTATCTTGAGGTCATTAGAGAGCTGAAAGCTGAAATAGCTGAATTAAGAGTATAACTATCTGATCAAGCTAATACAGTATCAGAACAGGGTAACAGAATAGTTGAATCACAGAAAATAGCAGAGGGAAGAGAGAATAGACTAAATGAGGCATAAAAAAGAATTAGCAAGATTGAGGCTGAATTAGAAAAAACTAAGAAAAAAGTAAGAGATATGAAAAAGAGATTAAGACATGCTGAAAACAGCAATAGAGACATGTGGGATGATTTCAAAGACTAATATATGCATTATTGGCTTACCAGAGGAAGAAAGAAAGGGAGGGTAAGAAAACATTATACAAGACATAATAACTGAGAACTTTAGTCTAGACAACATAAAAAACATAAAGTTTCAAAAAGCCCAGAAGTCCCAAACAGAATTAACTCAGATGTAAAGACAACAAAATGCCACATATTGAGAATGAAAAAGAATAAAGATAAAGAAAGGTTCCTGAAGGCTGTAAGAGATAACAAAGAGTCACCTACAGAGGAAAACCCATCATATTAGCAGCAGATTTCAACACAAAGACACATAAACACACACATGCACACACACACACACACACACACACACACACACAGTCAGAAGATAGTGGTATACAGTAGTCTTGGTTGAAAGACTACTGTATACTGCTAGACTGTCATTCAGATTAGATGTAGGCATCAGAACCTTCTCAGACAATCAGTAGTTGAAATAATCAACTATCAACCAGCCTGCCCTGAAAGAAATTATGAAAGTTCTCCTAAAAACAGACCAAAGTAAATATGCCATATAGCCAGAACACTCTAAAAATCTACAATAATGCTGTTAAAATATATTCAATCTATAACTAATGTCACTAAATGTCAATGTCTTGAATTCACCTATTAAAAGGCACAGATTAGGAAGATGAATCAGAAAACACAACCAAGACATATGTTGTCTGTTGGAATCCCACCTAACTCAACAAGACAAATACAGAATCAGAGTGAAAGAATAGAAAACTATCACACAAGCCAATGGACAACAAAAAATGGCAGAAGCAGCTATGCTAATATATGACATGATGGTTTAAAATAAATAAAATTTTAAAAGATAGTGATGAACATTACTTAATGCTCAGAGGATCAGTCAATTAAGAGGACTTAATTTTTTTTAATTATTTATTTATAGAAAGGAAACATTGACAAAACCATAGGATAAGAGGAGATTGGATGGTGGGAATTGTGTGGAGCTGTACCCCTCCTACCCTATGGCTTTGTTAATTTATCCTTTCTTAAATAAAAAAAGAAAAGAAAAGAAAGAAATGCCAAAAAAAGAAGAGGAGTACAACTTCACAAAATTCCCACCACCAGACCTCTGTATCCCAACCCTCCCTTGACAGCTTTCCTATTCTTTACCCCTCTGGGAGTATGGACCCAAGGTCCCTTCTTCTTCCAGCATTTGCCCTTCTTCCATAGACAGTCAACAGCATCAGGTTGAGCATGATGTAAAGTTTCGAGACCTCCTTTGAATCTGGAGAGGTGGCAGTCATTGACTATGTGGGTCATAGTCTGTCTGTAGCCGCAGGGGCAGTTCGGGTCGTCTCTGGCTCCCCAGTGGTGGAACATAGCGGCACACCGGCCATGGCCTGTTCGATAGCGATCGAGGAGGGCCCAATCATAACGTGCTAAGTCAAAGCCGGGTCGACGCTTCCAGGGGTCTGCGATGAGGTGTTTGTTCTTTACCTCAGCTGACTGCAAACTCTGTTTCCAAGAGTCTGGAACAGAGAAGTTCAGTGTAGGCATAGGGGACCAGATTGGGTGATGAGACGTGAAGCGTTGGACAGGGTGGGTGAAGATATCCGTGTATATTGGCAGGTCCGGTCGAGCGTAGACGTGGGAAATGAACTTAGATGATGCCTCATCCTGACGAATATCTGTCGGGGCGATGTTGCTAAGAACTGGCAGCCATGGAACTGGGGTGGAAATTATCCTCATGGAGGAATATAATTTGGAATCGACCAAGTGGACATGGGGGCTACGGAACCATACTGGGGCACAGTATTCTGCAGTGGAATAGCATAATGCCAGAGATGATGATCGTAGTGTGGAAGTGCTCGCGCCCCATGAGGAGCTGGCCAGTCTTGCAATGATGTTATTTCTCACATCCACCTTTGCTGCAGTTTTTATGAGATGTTCGTGAAATGACAGAGTGCGATTGAGAGTAATGCCAAGATAGACTGGCTGGGCTTCATACCGGATTCTCGTATCGCCAAGCTGCACGTTAAGCTCACGCGAGGCCGAGGCATGGTGTAGATGGAAAACAGATAATACCTTTTTTGCAGTGCTAGGGATTAGTCGCCATTTTTTACAGTAATCAGATATCAGAGACATGTCTTTCGTGAATGTTTCCTCGAGGATGTCGAACTTGGATGCCTGAGTTGCACAGCAGATGTCATTGGCATAGATGAACTTCCTTGAAGAAGTTTCTGGGAGGTCATTGATGCAAATAGTAAATAGCGTAGGAGCCAGAACAGAGCCCTGGGGGAGGCCACTTGAGACAAGTCTCCATCTGCTAGACTTGTCACCCAGATGCACCCAGAATCTTCTGTTTTGGAGAAGAAACGATATAGTGTTGGCCACCCATGGAGGCAGGCATCTTGAGATCTTGATTAGGAGACCACGGTGCCAGACCGTGTCATAGGCTGCTGTGAGATCAACTACGACAGCAACCGTCTTTAAATTCTTCTGGAATCCATTTTTAATGTAAGTTGAGAGGGCCAGGGCTTGTTCGCTGGTAGATCTTCCTGGGCGGAAACCAGCTTGGGCAGGTAATAGGAATTTCTCTGTAAGATGAGAAATACGTGACAGAAGCAGCCTCTCTAGGAGTTTGTAACACACGGAGAGGAGAGAAATTGGTCTATAGCTGGTGGCCAGTGTTGGGTCTTTCTCTGGTTTCAAAACCGCTATAATCTTCTCACGACGCCAAACTTTGGGCATAGACTCAGATTCCAAGATGTGGGACAGGAATGAAGTGAGCCACTTCTTTGCCATGGGACCCAGGTTAAGAATGAGTTCTGGGGTGATGTTATCATAGCCAGCAGCTGTTCCCGGTTTAACCCTCTTCAAAGCGTCTTCCAGTTCAGACAGTGTAAAGGGAGAGAGTTTTGGAGATGGACAAGATAACCAGAAGTGGGATGACCACTCATGGGAAATTTCTCTTTTCCAGACTGGGTCGATCTTAGCACGTCCAACTTGAGTTAGGTGACTGGCCACTGAGTTTGGAGATACAGGAGGATGGGAGACGGGAGGGGGTTGGCTACAGGCACCCAGTCTGTGAAGAAGCTTCCAGGCCTTCCTACTTGAGTGGGTGAAGTTCAGACTTTCCGTGAGTTGTTGCCAGTGGGCTTGGCGTGCTGCATCCAGGGAGGCAATGAGATGGTCAGCCACATCTGGGTCGCCCGACTCATCATACTGCTTTAGTAGTTGCTCGCATTCAGCATCAAGACAAGGTGTATAGTTAGCATGTCTCCCACAAGGAATGGCTTGGGAAGCTGCTTTGAAGATGGCCTGGAGGAAGCGCCTGTAGGAATCTTCAGAGGGGAATAGAGTTAATTGCAATTGTAGGAATAGATATGTTGGTAAGATCACTGAACAGATGCCAGTTTGCTTTCCAAAAGTTCCATCTTAGTTTCTCCGAGCACAGAATCAGTGGGAGCTGGAGACCAATGTGGATGATAGCTGGGCGGTGATGACTGTGCGGGAAGATCTTGAGAACTTGTCTCATAGTGGGAAAGGCTTGGCCTTTGACTGTGCTAATCCAGCACAGGTCGGGTGACGAGTCTTTATTCCATCTAGCACTGTGAAAAGAGCCTGGCTGTTTGGGATCTTATATAGGGAAAGGTCATTCGCTGAAGCCCAGTTGGCTAAGATAGAGCCGACAGCATGAGTGGAGGAATATCCCCAGTCTTGGTGATGACTATTAAAGTCTCCAACGTAAATGGCTGGGTGATTCGGGCTAGGCAGGACCTCATTATCCCATGAGGCACTGGGAGGCTTATATACGTTGATGAGCTAAATAGTTCCAATAGTAATGGAGTCGTAGAAGGTCGAAGAGGCCGTATGGTAAACGTCCGCAAGACACGATTTGGCGTAGATGGCTCGGCCGTGTTTAGGATGGAGATTATAGCATATTGAATTGAATCCACTGATGGTGAATCGAGCAGCTTCATCCACTGCTATATGTGTTTCTTGTAGGCAGATAACATCTGCCTGATGCTGTATCGCCAATTGACCAATAAGAATGCATTTGGCAAAGGACAGCCCCTCAACATTAAGTTGGAGGACTCGAAGAGCAGGACCAACAGCTTGAAAGCTGTCAGGAGCTGCTTGTTGCTGGCTTTGAAAGTGACTGGGATCCATGTGGATTCAGTCGGCTAGGGAGGATCATCAGTTTCCCCAATGAATGGGTACTCACGAGATGTACCACGGGAAGGTCGATCCAATGCATCCCAAGGTCCCTGTGACAAGCAGAAAGTTGAAGGTCTGGCTTTGGTTATTGGTGGGGTTGTCTGTCCAGGAAAGTCTGGTCGCATCCTGCTAGCATCTGGAACCTGGTGACTTAAAAGAGAGTGAACATACAAAGCCAAACAAATTATTGAACAATCATGGACTTAAAGGCTGGATAGTGTAGATGAAGTGATAGGGAGGTCCTCCATTTTGTCAATAGCTAGTAAGCATATTTTAGTTATATTTAAAAGAGCCTGTAGCTATACTAGTTTTTTTTTTTTTTTTTTTTGGTTGGTTGGTTGTTTTTTTTTTTTACCTGAGCTTGAAATCTGATATGCAGGTGGATCCAAGTTACTGTCTGGGCAGATGATTCAGGGCTGGGAAAAGGACAAGAAAGCTGTATCCGGGAAGAGAGTAGCTCCCTAATATGAGAAAGAAGTACAAATATTGTTGACTCTAAACACCATCGATCTGATGTGATCCAGTGCCCATGACTAGCTTAGGAGCCTGTGTGAACTCTGCATCCTTCTAGATCTGAGCTCACATCCTGTGGTCATGAGTAGGAACATTCCATGCTGCCCCACTATCGACCCATCTTTCTCAGTTGTAGCATAGAGTATGTTGTCCAGCCTCCCTTCAGAGGATGGTACATTTTTTACCATAGTTGATCCAAGTTGAGAGCAAGGTACTATGGGGCCCACAAAGGGGTCTATTTTGTTGTTCCTGATAGAGTTGACTGGTAACAATGGAGAGAGTGATTTATTTGAGTTCTAGGCCGTCATGTCTGTTTGGGACTCTCAGGACTCCCCGAATAGGGCCCCAGCTGATGGAATGGCCTGATAGTGACTAAAGAGTCAGCATTAAAGTATGCCAGTCTCTTGCCCTTATTCAGCTTTTTCAGTCCTTGCTTTGATAAGGTTAGCTTTGGAGTGAGTGAGAGAACTGTAATAGGAGGTAGGTGAGGAGGGTATATAAGTCTAAGTGGATGCTATTTAATTATGATCTTGATACTGACTCACTAAAGACTATTGTGTATTTTAGTTTTCAGGTATATTTTTCCCTAATTTATACATACATGTGAACATATGCTCTATCTAATGGGACCTGGCCTATATCTAGGTTTTAGGACTTTGTTAGGAGATAAACCTCCTGGAATGGAATTAGAGAATACCTTGAATGGAAAGGTCTCACCCAAGTTATGAGGGTGAAGGGTTGGCTTTCCATGCCTAATGTCTCTGTACACAGTCTGAGTTGAAGCATGCTGATATGGTCCTCATTGCACTGACTATGTTAGAATGGGCAGAGGCAGTACCATTTGGTATGACTTGAAAGAAGCATGCAGGGAAGTGGGCCCCACCTCAGAGGTTCCAGGATTGAGAGAAACAAGGGCTCTATAGAGGAAGTGGGAGATTCCTGTTGTCTTATGGTTTAATAAGACAATATATAGTTATTTCAATAATCAATGGAATACTATGCAGCTATTAAGAACAATGAACCCA
Organism: Erinaceus europaeus; assembly: GCF_950295315.1. Classification (NCBI taxonomy): domain Eukaryota; kingdom Metazoa; phylum Chordata; class Mammalia; order Eulipotyphla; family Erinaceidae; genus Erinaceus; species Erinaceus europaeus. The sequence continues at coordinate 11,843,254 of NC_080164.1, read as the reverse complement.
CCTTCTCTGGACCATCTTGGATGGAGCTAGAAGGAGTTAAGTGAACTAAGTCAGAAAGATAAAGATGAGTAGCAGATGATCCCACTCATAAACAGAAGTTGAGAAAGAATAACAGAAAGGGAAACTCAAAGCAGGATCTGACTAAATTTGTAGTATGGCACCAAAGTAAAAACCCTGGGTGGAATGTGAGGTTGGATGTTCAGCTTCATGGGGCTGGGGAGTGGGGAGGGTAGGGGGGATGGGATAGGACACAGTCTTTTGGTGGCAAGATTGGTGTTTATGTACTCTCCTATTAATTTGTAGTCATATAAATCACTACTTAAGTAATATGAAAGGGGAAAACTGATTGAATGTCTCAAACTTTTTAAAGCACACACTGAGTATTTTTAATACATAGGCTGAGTCTTTGATATATTGACTCTCTTAAAAGCTTAGTCCAGGGAGAACAAAAGCAACTGGTGACATAGCTATATGCAAATAATGTCAAAGGACATAGAATATGATGATGGTGTGTATGTACAGCAAACCCCAAAAAAGAGATTTTTCAAAGTTAACCCAACTCAACAATTATTAACACCTATTCAGCAATGGGAAGCCATCTAAATGCATTACATATCTACTGAAAGAGCTATAGCAATGTATTAACAGTAATAGTAGAAAACTTCAACACAGCACTCTCTCAACTTGACAAATCACCAAGGCAGAAAATCAATACAGAAATGAAGGATCAAAATGAAGAGATAGATAAACAAGATCTATTGAACATTTTCAGTCATTCACCCAAAGAAATTGGAATACACATTCTATTCAAGTCCACGTGGGTCATTATCAAGGATAGACCATGTGTTAGCTCATAAATCCAGCATTAGCAAATTTAAGAACATTGAAATCAACCCACAAACCTTCTCAGAACACAGTGGAATTAAACTAACACTTAACAATCAACAAAAGATTAGTAATAGCCCCAAAGTGTGGAAGCTCAACAGTACACTACTTAACAACTGCTGTGTCAGAGAAAACTGAGGAAGAAATCAAAATGTTTCTAGAACTCAATGAAAATAAAGACAGGACCTATCAACATATTTGGAACACAGCTAAGGTAGTACTGAGAGGGAAGTTCATAGTCATACAAGCACACATTAAAAAATAAGAAAAAGCTCAAATAAACAACCTGATTGCATGTCTTAAAGACCTATAAGAAGAATAACAAAGGAACTATAAAGCAATAGGACTGAAACCTTAAATCAGAAGGACTGAAGTAACTGGAAAAAAAAGAAAAGAAAAAAATAACACTGTAAATAAGAAAATCATACAAAAGATCAATGAAAGTATATGTTGCTTCTCCAAAAGAGTAAAAAAGATCAACAAACTTTACCCAGTCTCACAAATCAAAAAAAGAGAAGACCCAAGTAAATCAGACTGTAAAGAAAAGAAAATATATAATAACATGCATCACAGAAATTCAACATATCTTTTGAGGCTTCTATGAATAACTATAAGCCACCAACTTAGAGAACTTGAAAGAAATTGACTAGTCCCTAGATACCTACAAACTTCCAAAGTTAAATAAAGAGGAACTAGATAATATGAACAGGCCCATCTCAGCTAATGAAATTTAAACAGTTATCAAAAACCTTCCTAAGACTAAGAGTCCTGGGCCAGATGATTTTGAAATTAATTCTTTAAAACCTTTAAAGAAGAGTTAATACCTCTACTTTTAAAACACTTCCAGAAGATTGAAGTCACAGGAACACTTCCTTCTAGCTTCAATGAAGCTAACATCACTCTGGTACCAAAAGCAGATACAACACGAAAAACAACAACAACAATAATTACAGACCAGTATCTCTGATAAACATAGATGCTAAAATATTGAACAAAATTCTAGCCAACCAGAAACAGCAGTATATTAAAAAGACTGTTTACCGTGACTAAGCGGGGTTTATCCCTGGGATGCAAGGTTGGTTTAATATACGTAAATCAATCAGCGTGATTCACCACATCAATAAAAGCCAGACCAAAAAACACATGGTCATATCCATAGATGCAGAGAAAGCCTCTGACAAAATAAAGCATCCCTTTATGATCAAAACACTACAAAAAACGGGAATAGATGGAAAATTCCTGATGATAGTTTAATCTATCTACAGCTAACATCATACTCACTGGTGAATAACTGGAAGCATTTCCCCTCAGATCAGGTACTAGACAGGGCTACCCACTATCACCATTACTAGTCAACATAGTGTTGGAAGTTCTTGCCATAGCAATCAGGTAGGAGCCAGGAGTTAACGGGATACAGATTGGAAGAGAAGAAACCAAACTCTCCCTATTTGCAGATGACACAATAGTATACATAGAAAAACCTAAAGAATCCAGCAAGAAGCTTTTGGAAATCATCAGGCCCTACAGTAAGGTGTTAGGCTACAAAATTAACATTCGAAAGTCAGTGGCATTCTTACATGCAAACACTTAGAAGTTAGAAGAAGATGAAATCCAGAAAACAATTCCTCTTACAATTGCAACAAAACAATTAAATTTCTAGGAATAAACCTAACCAAAGAAGAAGTGAAAGATTTTTATACTGGAAATTATGAGTCACTACTCAAGGAAATAGAAAATGATATAAAGAATTGGAAAGATATTCCATGTTCATGGTTTGGAAGAATTAACATAATTGACTGTAAGAGAAATATAAATAAAGGTAACAATGATATACCACTTCACTTGTGTGAGAATGTCATACATCAGAAAAAGTATCAGTAACATATTCTGGAGAGATTGTAGAGTCAAAGTATGACTCCTGCACTGCTGGTGGAAATATCAATTTTCTCAACCCCTGTGAAGAGCAGTGTGAACTCTCAGAAGGCTAGAAATGGACCTGCCTTATGATCTGGAAATCCTCTCCTGGGAATATATCCTAAGGAACCCAACACACCCATCCAAAAAGATTTATGTACACCTATGTTCATAGCAGCACAATTTGTAATAGCCAAAACCTGGAAGCAACCCAGGTGTCCAACACCAGATGAGTGGCTGAGCAAGTTGTGGTATATATACACAATGGAACACTACTTAGCTATTAAAAATGGTGATTTCAGCCATCATGCAATACTTGGGGGAGGGTATCTTCATAATAACTTGTCATTAAGTCACACCATGGAGATTTACTTAAGTTACGTGAATTATTTTGTGAACCTATAATAAATATACCCTTATGTGTTTCTTCAAGAACAAAAAAAGGCAAGGTCCTGGGTCTGAAAGCTTTAATTTATCTACCTCATTTATTATTATTATTATCTTTCTTTTAATAGTCATAGTCTTTATTTTTCTCATTTTGTGACTGCTGAAGTGTTCATAGACCCTGTCTAGAGCCTTCTTCTTCTTCTAGCGTTTGCCCTTCTTCTGTAGCCAGTCAACAGCGTCAGGTTGAGCCTGATGTAAAGTTTCGAGACCTCCTTTGAATCTGGAGAGGTGGCAGTCGTTGACTATGTGGGTCATAGTCTGTCTGTAGCCGCAGGGGCAGTTCGGGTCGTCTCTGGCTCCCCAGCGATGGAACATAGCGGCGCACCAGCCATGGTCTGTTCGATAGCGATTGGATCGACCTTCCCGTGGTGCATCTCGTGAGTACCCATTCATTGGGGAAACTGAAGATCCTTCCTAGCCGACTGAATCCACATGGATCCCAGTCACTTTCAAAGCCAGCAACAAGCAGCTCCTGACAGCTTTCAAGCTGTTGGTCCTGCTCTTCGAGTCCTCCAACTTAATGTTGAGGGGCTGTCCTTTGCCAAACGCGTTCTTATTGGTCAATTGGCAATACAGCATCAGGCAGATGTTATCTGCCTACAAGAAACACATATAGCAGATGATGAAGCTGCTCGATTCACCATCAGTGGATTCGATTTAATATGCTATAATCTCCATCCTAAACACGGCCGAGCCATCTACGCCAAATCGTGTCTAGAGCCTAAGTTCATGTATTGGTGGAAACAGCTGGATGTTCAAGATGTTCTAGTCGTTTTTTTTTTTTTTTCTTAACCTTTTTATATATGTAACGTGAAGCAAATAAGACATCACTCTTCATGGCTTGACAAAGGGGAAAGGAAGAGCCTGACTTCTGGGAATACTTCCTTGTGGATCAAGACTTATCAAAAAGTTTTTCTCTTGGTTATTGCACCTAATTCATCTAATTTTTTTTTTCTTTGCCAAGTTGTGCCTTCTGGGATTGTAAGTGAATAACACGACTTTATAATACCTGTTTACAATGTGAAATGGTTACTGTTACAAAGATCACACAAGAGGCTTTCTCACTGTTAAACTTGGTAACTTTAAGCAATTAATGGCTTGTGACTGTATGGTCTACGGAGAAACCCCTGTAGTTTTACCTGCTGATGCTGTCTGTTGGAGAATAAATTTGGATGGTTCCCCTCCTCAAAAAAAAAATGGTGATTTCACTATTTTCAGCCCATCTTGGATGGACCTTGAAAACATCATATTAAGTCAAATAAGTCAGAAACAAAAGGATGAATATGGTGTGATCTCATTTACATTAAGATGTTGAAAAACAAGATTGAAGAGAAAACATTAATCAGATCCTGAACGAGAATTGTTGTATGGCCTCAAAATAAAAGACTCTGGGTGGATGAAAAGGATGGTAGAAAAAATTACAGAGGACCTAGTCGGGGTTGTATTGTTATGTGGAAAACTGAGAAATGTTTTACATGTACAAACTATTGTATTTACTGTTGAATATAAAACATTAATCACCCAATAAAGGAAAAATAAATTTAAACAAATTAAGAAAAAGAAAAAATAAATGAAGTTGAAACTGAGAGAAGGGATCAGAGATGAGATATTTAAAGTTGAACTGTTGTGATATTGTTTTCTGTGGTTTTATTCATTGCTCCAGTGCCAACTTGTCAGAGAGTTAATAATTCTGAGTGGTTTTTTGGACTAGTTGAGGACTAACTGCATACAGACACACACACACACACACACACGAGCAGTACTCTGTTAATAGTTTAAGTTTTGTTGTTGTTGTATTTTATTTTTCATATGTTTGATATGGCAGAGATAAACTGAGAGAAGAGAAGGTAAACAGAGAGGGAGAAAGAAAGTGGACATGTGAAGCTATGCTTCACTATGCATGAAGCTTGCCTCCTGTAGATGGGGGCCAAGGACTTGAACCGGGGTACTTGTGAATTGTAATGTGTATGCACAGCTGTATTGTACTTGCCTTAGCACTCACTGGGGATAACTTGTCAACCAATCCATCTTCTGACTCTAGGTGTTAGTAGTCAACTCCACCATACTTAGATTACAGACTTTAATAATGTCTTGTAAGAACACTAATATTATCAGCTGTGCATTTGCAGGTGTGTATATATTAGATAAAGCTACCAAAGATATTGCCTGATGGGGAAAGACATCACTTGATGGGTACCTAGTTATTTTCTAATTAATCAGATTCTCAAAGCTCACATTAACTTCCTAACACTTTGAAGATTGCCTCAGTAGGCAGTTCTGGCAATCAGAGTATTAGAACCACTAACTAATTTTTAGCCTCCCATCTTGAAACTTGGGTATCAAAGTGATCCCATTTTCTTGCCCTGTATTATTTCCCTTTGTGGTTCTATTATCACCAAGGGACACCCATATTTATCTGTCTCTATAGTATATTTCATTGCTTCCTGTTGGTCTAGAGATAAATGGATTTGTAAAGAAAAATGGAATTGGATTTTTTTTCTCCTCTGTTTGATAACTTTGTAAGAATTCCAAAATTATGGGTGTCGGGTGGTAGCGCAGCGGGTTAAGTGCATGTGGTGCAGAGTGCAAGGACCGGCATTAAGGATTCGGGTTTGAGCCCCTGGCTCTCCACCTGCAGGGGAATCATTTCACAGGCTGTGAAGCCGGTCTGCAGGTGTCTATCTTTCTCTCCCCCTCTCTGTCTTCCGCTTCTCTCTCCATTTCTGTCTATCCTATCCAACAATGAACATCAACAATAACAATAATAACCACAACAAGGCTACAACAAAAAGAGCAACAAAAAGGGGGGAAATGGCCTCCAGGAGCAGTGGATTCATGGTACAGGCACTGAGCCCCAGCAATAACCCTGGACGGGAAAAAAAAGAATTCCAAAATTATTACTTGGAAGATTTTTTTTTTCTCAGTGTGACTAGGTTATTGCCTAGGCTTAATTTTAATTTTTCTTACCTATATGTATGGCTATTTAAGAATACCCTGTGTTTACTCTTTATGTAACTGTGGGGAGGGAAACACGCAGGAACTCCTGTTAATTAAAAGTATGTGCTGGAGGCAGTGTGATACTTATGGGGCATTCTTTTGGTTGTTAATGGATGGTAACTGAACTGTGCCCTGTGGCACTCTGTGTCTGAATCACTATCACTCTGGATGTTTCAATGTTAGTTATCTTCATTTTTCTAATTACTGTGTGTGACTTTTCTGTGTCTGGTGCTCTGAACATGAAAAGCGACTACTAAGCCTCTACTCATGAAAAATTTTGCAGTTTCCATTTCTTGCCAAAATGCAGAGCATACACTTTATGCAAAATGATAAAACTTAAATAGTGTTATCCAATCTGCTAGATTATTAAAAGAAGTTCTAGAATGAGGGAGCTAGAGAGTATTATATGAAAAAGCAAGGGAGGGAAGGACAGAGGAGGAATAAGGAAGTCCTAAAGGAGTCAGAGGGAGGTTGAACAATAGGCTCTGGCTTCTTCTTCTAACGTTTGCCCTTCTTCCATAGCCAGTTAATGGCTTTGAAAGTGACTGGGATCCATGTGGATTCAGTTGGCTAGGAAGGATCGTCAGTTTCCCCAATGAATGGGTACTCACGGGATGCACCACGGGAAGGTCGATCCAATGCATCCCAAATGGGCTGAACATGTAAAGACAGGAAGCTGGTCAGAAAGCTAACAAAGCACATTCACACAGAATTGTCTTCTTCATAATGAATCTTAACTGATACCCTCTCATTTGATGTGTGTGTATTTCATGACTTATTAAATAGATCAGTTCCATCGATTTCTACTTCAAGATTTCCAGGCAATCACACACTGCTTGGAATTTTCAATCTTGTTGCTACATTATATGTTAATAAAAGCCAGTGGCAAATATTTTATAAGTTTTCCTAGATTAGGGGCCCTTCCCAGAATCAATAATCTCATTGACACGGTTCAAAAAGCGATCCATTCTATGAAGGTCATTAATAGCTTCTGAGAGTTTGCATGCAAACACCACCAGAGAAATCACTGTTCCCTCTAAATCATTGATGATTCTTGATGGCAATTAGAATTATGAAAAAAATATAAAACATACCTCATGCCTTAAGCACTTTTTTTAAAAGGACCTATGTCAAACTTGCTAATGTCCCAGAATTCAAGATAAGGATCCATGCATACATGGATCATTTTTTATAGGACCTAAGACATTGTATGTGTACCACAGTGGACAGACAGACAGAGCAATCCTGAGAGATGAGAACATGGTACACCAAGGTCATTGTTGTGGAAAGCACAGTGAAATAAGAGGTAACACACTGACTAGATCCCTTAGGGGTAAGTTGAGAGTGAAGTTCCACATCCTATTTTTATCTTCTCCATAGCCATGAGGGGTACCTATACTGCTATTGCTGCAGATGTAGTGATCACACTTTCTTTACCAAGTCTCAGTAGGTTACATTTGAAACCTGGAAACCCAGCTAATGATCCAGAAAGATCAATTACATACACATAGTGAACCTTCACTACGATGATAGGCTTGACACAGAAAGATTATTTACTGAAATGCAGATCTATACTTTTTTCTCATGTCCTTCAGCTGTCTTGATGACTTTGGGTATATCTAACTCTCTCCCTTGAGTGATATTTGGCATTTCCCACAAGTGGTGGGGTTTATCATATTTTCCCATTTTATGTGGAAGATGATGAAGATGACAGAGAAATGCCTTTAGTGAGTTTCAGATATCCCTGCCCCAGCACCGTCACTTAAAGCACTAACAAACCCTCCACCTTTTTGTATTGTAGCTTCTTCTCTATATTGGATTCTGACTTTGGTCCCTTTGATCCGATATTTTAAACTTCACATTTGTATTAAATTAGAAATATATATTTAGGGGGGACCGGTGGTGGCTCACCTGGTTGAGCACACTGGTTACAGTGCACAAGGACCTGGGTTAAAGTCCCCGGTCTCCACCTGCAGGGGGAAAGTGTTGCAAGTGGTGAAGCAGGGCTGCAGGTGTCTGTCTATCTCTCGCTCTCAGTTTCTGGTGGTCTCTATCCAATATATAAAGATTATATATATATATATATATATATATATATATATATATATGAAGTGAAACTTAGTCCTCAGAGAAACCAAATTAACAGGAGAAAAAAATAATAAACCAGGTAGTTCCTGTAGGTAGTAATGAATTCAACATTATTCAATCAAATTTAAAATTTAATTATAGGTAATTGTTCTTTTTTTAATGAAGTACTTTTGACATAATGCTCTATTATTACATAATTAGACAATTAACTCCATTCATCACATTACAACTTATTTTTCTCTGTGTTTTCTTTAAATATTTATACATCGTGCCTGTTTTTACAATCACAAAGCTCACTCTAATTAGGAGTGTAAGAAGAGTCAGGCAATGGAAGTAAGAGAGGCCAGTAAGAGAGGTCACCTGGGTTATGTGACTGCTGTGTCACATACATGACTCAGGTTCTAGCATGGCACTTAATGAACTAGAAGAAACTTTGTTGTTATGCTGTATTTCCCTTTTTTCCTCCCTATGATTTTTCTCGTTCTGTCTGAAAAAGTCAGCTTGAAACAGCAAAGCCCCAGTGGCGAAAAAAAAAAAGGTAAAAAATAGTCACTATTATTATTTCCTCAAGCTTGCTTCTTATATTCTATCCATGATTTACCAAGGGAGGGAATGAAATGAGTGTTTGTCGAGTACCTTATGTACACTCAAATCTATGACAGGTGATCAACAGTTTGCCTACCATTACTGATCAAATGGGTGGCATTTAAGTCTGTTTCTAGCCCTGATTTCAAAGAGGTGACTATGATGAAACACTAAACCTATAAGAAGCAGTTATTTGCTGTTTGAGAATTTATCAAGAATGTATGTACACGTCCCCTGAAAGTGTTCACAAAGGAAAGTAATAGTATGGATATAATACTTGGCTAAGTATGAGAATGTCAAAGACAGTGTCCTAATGATACCAGGAGAGATATTTCTGACCGCATCCAGTCTCCTAGTGATTCTCTGTTTACCTAATGTTGCACTACACATGGGTTCTCATGGGCTATGGTAGATAACTTGTGTTCTTGGACATATTTTAGCTTGATAGTTGACATACCAGCAGGAATAGACATGTTCCCTATGTTTGTGCAGTATAAAAGTATTCTTTTAGGTGTGTTTCTATTCCTCTGCAGCAAATTATATATATATATATATATATATATATATATATATATTCTTCTTTTCATTTTACAGGCCATAGACAGAAATCAAAAAGAGAGGAGAGATAGAGAGCAAGAGAGAAATAGATGTACAGCTTCACTACAAGTGAAGCTTCTTCCTTGCAGGTGGGAGCTGGGGCTTTATACCCAGGTCCCATGTGCATGGTAATTTGTTCAGTCAGCTGAGTAAAAAATAATAAAACAAAAAGTAAATAGAAACTATTGATACCTTCTTTCTGATCCAAAACTCACATCTGATTATCTATGAATGGTTTTCCTTAGAGTGTTAACTGTGTGTGTGTGTGTGTGTGTGTGTGTGTGTGTGTGTGTGTGTGTTTGTGTGTGTGTGTGTATTACCAACCTTCTTTTTTTAAAGGAGAAATGAAAAGATATTTCATTTGACTTTTGTCCTACCTATGTCTCATTATTATTTCATTATCCTAATGATTAATTTTTTTGGTCAATGTACTACCAAAGCTACTTTTGGCTATTGTAGTGAGTTACAGGTAAAAGAAGAAGAGAAAATTGGAAAAACAGGGAGCAAACTTGAATTATTGTGGACTTACTGGGACTTTACTATTTAAGCAATTGACATCTATTTGGATATGGTTAGTCCTGGATCTGTACATTATAGCTTGTCAATATCAAGGAATGTGCAAAACATAGAAAGCCAGCCACACTTTAGAGACTGTAAATCTCTCTTGGCAATATGTATCTGCTTACGGAGGAAATCTCTGAAGGAAGTTTCAGAAAATTTAACATTAGTTGAGAAACCAAATGATTAAGTATAACAGCAGTAAATATTTATCTTGTAAATGTCCCCAAATGCCTTTATTTATTATTTTTTGTAGTTAATAGGAAAGAAAAGAAATAATCAACTGCTAAAAGGATTATATAGCAAAAACATATCAGAGTGCACCTTGGAATTCATGATAGATGTCTGTGATGTGCTGAAATCCCCACAGAGACTGCCTGTGTGTATATTCTAGGCCAGGTATGTCTGGAAAAATAACCTTATTAACAGGTTAGCTCTGTTATGAAGCCCAGATGTGAAGACGTCATTGGGAGGGGTCATGTGGCGGCACACCTGGTTGAGTGCATGTGTTACAATGTGCAAGGACCTGGGTTCGAGCCTCTGGTCCCCACCTGCAGAGGGAAAGCTTCACAAGTGGTGAAGCAGTGCTGCAGGTGTCTTTCTGTCTCTCTCCCTATCTACCCTTTCCCTCTCAATTTCTGTATATCTCTATCCAATAAATAAAGACAATTTTATTGTGGGGCTTGGTGGTAGCACAGCAGGTTAAGCACATGTGGCGCAAAACACAAGGACTGGGGTAAGGACCCGATTTGAGCCTTTGGCTCCCCACCTGCAGGGGAGTCGCTTCACAGGCAGTGAAGCAAGTGTGCAGGTGTCTATCTTTGTCTGCCCCTCACTGTCTTTCCCTCCTCTCTCCATTTCTCTCTGTCCTATCCAACACTGACAACATCAATACAAAAACAATAATAACTACAACAATATAAAAAGCTTAAATATATCATTGGGAACTGTTGTTTGCATAAGTCATTGAATCTGAGAGTGGGAACCAGACCTTTCACTAGATTATTGGGAAAGATGGGGAAGAGATTGATCTAGAGGTTTCTATTGTCCTATGTTTCTTTTATTATTTTTATTTCTAAACATAATGAAAACATTTTCAAGGTTGAGTCTCATATGTGATTTTCTCTTTTCTCTAAGCACCTAGATAACTGGTCCTGCCCAGCAAAGAATCATTCATTTATTAATTACACAAAAATGCAACTAAGATGAAAAGTATTGATATTTATGAGTAGTGAATATATAGCAAGAGCTTTGGAAGTTTCTTCTAATTTTTGTTTATTTATGTTAATGCTAGATAAATACAGAGAAAAAAGATAGAAGAGAGAGAAAATTGTTCATTTTTTATTTATAGTGATGGGTGAGATTGAACTTGAGATCTCAGAGCCTCAGGCATGAGAGTCTTTTATATAACCATTAGGCTGTCTCCCCTGCCAAGAATGTTATTATTTTATCTCATCTAATACCCACAACCATCCTCTAGTGTCAGTCCTATCAGTTCCCATTTGCAGATCAGAAAACAGACGTTGCTACAAAATCCCCTGTCATCGGAACAAGGTTTCTGTATCAGCCACATCATTACATATTTCCTGAATGAAGTGCAGTTAGCATTGCAAAATAATGATACATTTTGTCTATTTATTCATTTTTCCCAATTGATTACTAAAGTTAGGGCCCTACATCTCTTTCACATAACAGTTTACTAAGGAAGGTAGCTGATTTTCTTCAGATTTATAAAAAAAGGGATAATGAATACAATTTGATTAAAGGATCAAAATCTTAAGAATGTAGCCAGTGTGGGGGGGGCAGGTAACTAGTATTCCAAAGTAATCCTAATAATATAATAAATAAGAATCCACCTTTCAGTACAGCTATTGGAATGTTAAGTTGCATTTAGTGACTCCCCCGATGCCAATAGATGTTCAAGCATTTAAACTGTGCTCTTCTTAAATTGCATAATGACACCAGAGACTTTTCCCTGCATCAACAAGAAATGGGAGTGGGTGTTGATCTCAAGCAATCATTTAGAACTCATCAGGTGACTGAATCCAGAGGTACAGGGGGAAACTGAGATGACAGATGATAGGCATCTAACATGAGTTCTGACTTCAAGGAAGGGATCCCAGTTGCTCTGAAGCAAAGCCAATTATCTGTGCTCAGTTCTGACTTCAAGGAAGGAATTCCTGTTGCTCCAAAGCAAAGCCAATATCTGTGCTCAGTTTCACAACAGGAAAGCAGTAACATGAAGGGGGAAAGGCTGGTGGCCATAAAGTGCTCTGTCTCAGCTGTAGGGTGTTGTCCTAGGCAGCTTCCATTTTCTGCTTGCACAGCTTTGAAGCACCATTTTTCTTCTTCCTCTTACTGGCCTGTTCTCCTGATCCTGTTTGACTTGCTTTTTTTGTTCACTTTGAACTTTAATAATTTATTTGATTTGCTAGAACAGAGAGAAATTGATAAGGTGTGGGGGATTGAAAAGGAGAAAGAGAGAGACAGATAGAAAGAGACACCTGAAACTTCGTTTCCCTGCTTATGAAGCTCTCTTCCTGCAGGTGGGGACCAAGGGCTTGAACCCTGGTTCTTATGTGTGATAGTATGTGCACTTAACCAGGTAAGCCACCACTGTCTCTCTATCTCTCTCAATAAGAAGCTTTTATAAAGTGCACAAGGACCTGGGTTCAAGCCCCTGGTCCCCACCCATGGCAGGGGAGAAGCTTTACAAGCAGTGAAGAAACCCTGCAGACACCTCTCTCTCTCTCTCTCTCTCTCTCTCTCTCTCTCTCTCTCCCTCTCCCTCTCCCTCTCCCTCTCTCTCTCTCTCTCTCTCTCTCTCTCCCTCTCTCATTTCCTCCTGCCCTCTCAGACAATAAAAAACAAGGGCAACAAAAGGGAATAAATAAATATTATTAAAAAAAGTTTGACTTTGTAAGAACTGGAAAAAAAGAAAGGATCAGGGGATGGTGGTGGTAGACTTGGTTAAATGCACATATCACAATGAGCTAAGATGTAGGTTCAAGCCTCTGGTGCCCACTTGTAGGGAAACAGTTTTGCAAGTGGTGAAGCAATGTTGTGGGTGTCTCTCCCATTCTATCTCCCCTTCCCTCTTGACTTCTGGCTGTCTCTATCCAATAAATAAATAAAGATAATAAAAATTTTTAAAAAGAAGTCTCAAAAAGAAAGAGGGAAGAGAAAGAAAGCTTCAGCAAATGTGTGGCTTCACTGTACTCCACTCCTAAGACTATAAAAAGTTTCAGGCTTGTAGTGTAACTTCATTCTGATGGGGTGAAGAAAAAAAAACTGTTTCCTCTAGTTTGGCATCCCAACAAGGAAGAAGAGGTATTAGCAGAAGTCTGAGCCTTCAGGGTCCTGGCCCACATCCCAGCCATCTCCTAAGAAAATGGCAGGACTTCCAAAAATTCTTGTGGCAGGAATCCGCATTTCCTGTCCTAAATGGTTAGACCATCTGGAATGTCTATTATGGAAGCATGAAACTTATGGGACTGTCCTTACGGGCTCCTGAAACCACTTCAAGTGTTCTCCAGAATAAAAATAAGTTGAATCAAAACAAACTGTGCAGATTACCAACTCATATAGTGGAGGAGGCACACATGTAGTGAAGTCATATCGAGATAAAATATAAAAACCCTACACTTTAAAAAGTACATTGTACTGAGTGTGTGTGAAGACTAAACTGAAGACATAGGGCTGAGTTTAAGGTCAGGCCATTTTGGTCTTGGTCTCATCCTGGAGTTCTTGAATCTGTTTCCTTTGTATGCTAATAGTCTCCAGAGATCTCTGGTATGGGCTAAGGGAGAGAGCTGGATTAGAAAACATCTCCCACTCCATGTCCAAATGGTGGGCAAAGGGCTTTACTGATGGAGAGGCAAGCATATGTCTTCTGTCTCTAGACAAGCAGACTCTCTCTTCTCTAGATGCCATTGTCACCTTAAAATGGATACACAAAGAAACTAAAGTTTATTAGTCCATAAAAGGAAAGGTAAATATAATGGTATTCTTTTCTAAAAAATATTTTATCTTAATGAGAAACAGAAAGAAAGAGAAAGAGAGAGACTAGAACACTGCTGAGTTCTGGCTTATGGTGGTGCTGAAGACAGAGCCTAGGATAGGGTAGGGCAGACTGAACAGTGATTATTCAAAAAGATTTTCATGTCTAAGGCTCCAAAGTCCCAGGATCAATCCCCCCCCCCATACACACACACACACACACACTGTAAACCAGAGCTGAGTGGTATTCTGGCCAGTCTCCTCTCTCTCATTAAAACAAAACAAATAAAATATATTGAGTAAAAAAATAAATAAATAAATAAAAAGAGCAACTGGGTGGTGGCACATCTGGCTGAGTACACATGTTACAGTGCACAAGGCCATGGGTTTGAGCCCCCGGTTCCCACCTGCAGGGGGGGAAAGCTTTGCAAGTTGTGAATCAGTGCTGCAGGTATCTCTCTGTCTCTCTTCCTCTCTATCAGCTCCATCCCTCTTAATATCTGACTGATTCTATTCAATACATAAGTAAAGAAATAAAAAATAAAAATAAAACCAAACAAAAAGAGGCAGGAACCTCAGAGCCTCTGGCATGAAAGTCCTTCGTAGAACCCTTATGCTGCCTTCCCTGATCAGTAGATTGGCTTTTTCTTGTTACTTATCAAATCACCTCAGGCATGGTTACTATTAGCACCTCCCAGTTCTATAGGTCAGAAGTTGAAGCAGGCATAGCCTAACTATTGGTTAGGGGAAGAGTGGAGCCTACATTGTAGAGTCTGCCTGGCTGGGTCGTAACCTGGAAGGCTCTGGAGAGAATGTATTTAGAGCTTCAGCAGTTCTGGTCACTCTCAGGATCCAGTGATTCGGGGTTGTAGGACTGATGTCTCTTCACTGATTGACTGTCAGCTCTCTATGGCCACCTGCATTCCTTATTCTGTGGCCCCTCCATCTATAAACCAGTGAGGCCCAGTGACCACAATTCCCTCTTGAAACCTGGCATTCTATTCAGGACCCAGTATAGGAAAACTCATTGTTTTTCAGTTGCTCCTGGGGTTAGATTAGTCACCTCTGGATAATCTCTCTTCTGCCATATTGTCAGAAAGAGAATCCCAGAACCAATATCAGGTGGCAAAGGGAGGTCATAAAATTGTCTAAAACCTCAGCCTACCACACATAGCATGGGGTCCACTTCAGAGAGAGGATGATTCCCTACGCGATAGCAACTTTCGGGTTATGAGGAACATCTGAGTGCATTCGGACTGCACTTGTACAAACCCCAGCGGTGGGGCATGGAACAGTTGTGGTGATTGCATCCAGCTTAGGATCCTTTCCATTTTAATTTATTTTTTTTTCTTTTTGTATGTTTTTATTTATTTATTAGATAGATAAATTGAGAGGGGAGCAGGAAGGGAGAGACATCGAGAGACACCTGCAGCCCTGCTTCGTCACTCATGAAGCTTCCCCCCTTCAGATAGGGACCCAAGGCTTGAACCCAGGTCCTTTCACTTTGTCATGTGAGTGTTTAACCAGGTATTTCACTGCTTGGTCTCCTTAGGATGCTTTACTGTTGGCTTTCTGGCAGGGTGATCTCCAGGAGAAAGGTAACGGACCGTTTCTTTCTCGCTCCTGCAAGGGACGACACTAAGTAAAGACACCGGGGAGACCAGCAATGTGCTCAGATCTCAGATCTCTTTGATTAGCAGGTGGGCAAAGGTTTAAATAGAAAACCAAACAAAGAACATATTTCAAACATGTCAGAAATTACAGGTTTCTTAAAGGTCAGCTTGCCCCTATGGTAGGGGGCTGGTATGACAAGAATTGATGCAGATACATAAAGGTCATGATAATTAGTCTACTGATGCAGGCATTTAAATACCCAAAGGCGTTTGAGGGGAGGAGAGGGGTTGACCCAGTTAAGGCAAGATAGAGAGAAGATAAGCAAATAAAGGACATCAAAGGGCACTGCTAGGACTGTGTGATAAGGTGTCTTCTCCTCTGTGAACTTTGAGTAAGTGAATTTTAAAGTAGGCAGCCATGTGGCCTGCAGTTAATGGAGGGAAGTATTGGGGTCTCTGTGGGCCTTAGAGACTAACAAGGCAAGCTTAGTCTGGGAGACTTTTTCCCTCTTGGCTCACCTCTATGACGAGAGAGACTAACAAGCCGGGTGTCTATCCAGACCTCCATCCAAGGATGGGAGAGCTCCCCTATGCTCTACCAAGCTATCACATAGTCCCACACTTTACAATGCCCTCCAGGTAAGGTCCTACTTCAGCCCATAGTTTATACTTCTTTGGACTTGTCGCCTTATCCCTCCCACTCCCCGACCTCCTGCCCTTCTGAATAAAACCACCTTACTCAAGCCTGCTTTGTGCTGCCTGATCCCCCCAGATAGCTTATTCTTTCTCTGCTCTATTCCAAAATCCTCAAAATAAGTTATACTCCCTCAAGGGACTTGGCTCACCTATTCATCCTCTCCCAGAACAGGTACTCAATGAGTCACTCTAACATTGAGACAGGTAGGGCTATTACCCTGGGCTTTGTCCTGTGAAGGCAGTAAATTATATGCCCAACAGTTTTGCATGCTGTTATGCCAGGAAAAAAAAAAAAGAAAAGAAAAAAAAAAGACTAAGGTTTTTAAGTTCCACAATAACCAATCAATATATATTGCAACACAGAATCCATAAACTTCTAAATGAGTTTGTACAGTTCAGTTACCTCTGTTCCCCATTCAAGTAATACATTTCTCATATTTAATCTGCCAAGTGATACGTGAGCTCTCAGAAGTGAGGGGATTATCTTCTTTGCTCTTATAAATGATGGCAGAATTAACCACAGGGAGGATGTCAGGGCCCCTTCTGCTCTGTGTAACCACACGATTTGGGAACGAGACAGCTATGGCCAGTGGATGAGTTTTTCACTAGATTATTTCCAATCCCAAATCATCAACCTGAAGTAATGTCCTTTCAACTCAAGGAGCAGCGTGATATGGAAGTCCAGGAGGTACAATGGATTTATATGATTTAAAAAAATGGTGAAAGACAGGAGTCTGTGAGAACAATACTTGGAAGGAATAAACTTCCACCTGGAAAATGACACTTAACCACTGCACACAAAACACAAGGATCTTGCACTCAGATATGCAGGGTCAGAGGGAGAAGGCACAGGTGTGTCCTTGGGGAGGCTCTGAGGAGTACCCTGATTGCAGACTTTGAAAGCCTCCAGTGACATGACTCTATGTGCTGTCCAGAGGCGAATACAAATCCAGAGACTTATTCTGAATGATATGGGACTGGAGAGCAGACATGTGAAGGAAGGGTGGGTGCAAACCATGGTGACTTTGAATTCTAAATAATCTGTGGAAGGAGAAGCCCTGAAGCAGACTAGTCAGGCCCTAATCTCACCTGTTTTGCAATGGAGGAGGTGACTTAGTGGTAGAGAATGGGACTTGGAGGCCTGTAGACAGTCTTTGGCATTACACATGCTCAAATGATCTCTGTCTCTCTGTCTCTCTGTCTCTCTCTCTCTCTCTCAAGCTCTTTGTCCTTCCAATAGGCTAACTACTTAATAAGTCTTCCAAAAGATCAGAGGTAGGAGCCAAATTATGGGATTTTTAAAACTATTGATTCAGGGCTCAGGAAGATAGTTCCATATATCTTAGCAAGAATTTTTTGGGGGGTCATGTGATAGTGCAGCTGGTAACATCCACGTGGCATGAAGCACGGGGATAAGAATCCTGGTTAGGGCACCCCCTGGCTCCCCACCTGCAGGAAGTCGCTTCACAGGCGGTGAAGCAGGTCTGCTGGTGTCTTTCTCTCCCCCCTCTATCTTCCCCTCCTCTCTCGATTTCTCTCTGTCTTATCCAACAACAACAACAATAACAATAGCTACAACAAGGTCAATGAAAATCATAAAAATGGCTTCCAGGGGCAGTGGATACATACTGCAGGCACCAAATCCCAAAGAGAACACTGGGGACAAGAAAAGAAAAATAAATGAAAAGAATAGAATTTGTCTGAGAGAGGATCCAGAAAATCCCTCCCCAGTGCCACCATAACCCAGAGATGAGAAATTTTCCAGTATATCCCTTTCTTTTCTCTCTCTCTCTCCCTCTCCCTCTCCCTCCCCCTCCCCCTCCTCTCTCTCTCTCTCTCTCTCTCTCTCTCTCTCTCTCTCGCGCACGCGCGCACACACACACACACACACACACACACAAATAAATAACAAGTAAAAGCATATTTAGAACTATTAACTCAGCTATCAGAGATACTGAAGGAAGCAATAGCACGTAACACCTTAATTGGTGTTCTCTGTATACGGGGCAAGCCTTAAAGTGCAGTTACACATGCAAAGAAGATCAAGGAGCTCTATACATCTACTGGCCTTATGAGGACAAATAAGAAACAAAGATGACTGTGAAGAAGATTCTTATTGTCCATCACAGATTATAGTTCACCCTGTATTCTCACAATCTACTGTCATGATGCTTAAAATGCTACAGACTGAAAGGTATTTGTGCTTCTGCCTGAAGCTCTTGAGGTAAGGTTTACTGTTTAGGAGACATCAAAAGAGGGTTTTGATAAGTGCATCACGGAGGTGTTTCTAAACAGTGTGAGTTTTAGATTTTGATTGAGGATTTGGTTTGTTTTTGTTTTTTTTTCTAGGGAGCCCTCTTGTGGGGGAGACGAATATTACTGAAACCCTGATTTTCATTTCCTGCTCAGAATTGATTTGGGAAGAGCACTTCATGTTCAGTTTTGAATAATGGTGCACATTTTCACCCCCACACTGTTCCTCCAATTTCAGTTAGAAAATCTCAGACATGTAAACTCACAGAGGACATGTACCTGTCCTGGTGAATTCCAAATCATCTGCTATTTAAAATTACATATCTTTGGGCATTATTGAAAGACATTGTGACTTGGAAACCTTCAACGGGAATAATGATCTATATTTTTCATATTCACACATGGGTCCTCTGATTTAAAGTTAGATTTAACACAGGTTCTCCAACACTCCTTCTGATTATATTTTCTGCAATGTAACAGAGAAACAGTGTAACCTGATCTTTAAGGTTAGTAAGTTTCTCTTCAGCTCAACTGTGAACCTGACAAATATAAGACCTTATCTTACTTGCTCCTCCCAAACTGGTGTAGTGAAGGGGGGGAAATATGTATTTAATATATGCTTATTAGAGTCCTTTAAGTAATTGCAATCTACTAATCTATACTGTTAATAGAATGCAGATTAGTCCCAATGGATTTGTACTCTAGGAAACATTAAACAAAGAGATTCCAGTATTAAATCTCACATCTGTTAATCAATACAATGACCTTATTGTATCCAGGGTCATTCAGACACATCTTGTGTGAATTTGTAATACTTATGTTAAGTGATAGAAACAGAGTTGCTACTTATTTCCCTCAACTTGCAATTTCAAAAAAAAAAAAAAAAGGCTGCTGCTGCATTTCAGTTCGGGTTAATAAAGTTTTTCAGTCTATCTGCCATTTAGCGTAATGTCCTCATATGAGAGCAATCCTGGAAAAAGAGAATCGGCAAAGAAGCGTGCCACTGGGACCCTCTTGTTAACATGCACAATTCTGAATTCCAAGAAAATAAGAAGCAAGTTGTCTTGCATTTACCTTAACAAATGCTGGGAGAGGTGAGGTTGGGTATAAGCAAAGGGATCTGAAGATAATATATTCCATTTGCAATTGTTAGAGATCCATGCAAGATAGCAAGTAACACCTTCCCTTTGAATTTCAAATGCCTTATAACCTTTTGAAGATAACAAGAGATATTCATCTGAAATAATAGTAGGGAATTTCTAACAGAGACCACATAATTAGCTGCTATTTTTTGCAAGGTCCATATACTCTGATAGGAACATGTTAGGGAAAGAAAAACAAAAAAGAAAGAAAGAAAAGCCCTGGGTGGGTGGGGGGATAAAAAGTCAGCTTCTTTTTGTTTTCTTTTTTTTATCCATGTTTTTCATATTTGTGCTTGAACATCTTGGTACATACATTACCTAATCATTTAGAAGAAAATAAATAGAATGTGTGACTGCATCTGGAAATGCCTCCTGAGCTATTATATTTTCTTCTTTCTGATGTATATCCTTATCAAAATATCAAATTATATATATGGATCAGGATTAAAAATTCACCATGTTACACATTTTTTCTTAGTCCAAAACCTAGCAATGTGACGTAAGCAGAATAATGGATGATTTTAATTATCTCAGAGTGGCCATTGTTTACATGACATTTTCTGTCAGGATTCAGCACCTCAACCTCAGCTTTGAGTAAAGCTATATCTACATTTCCTGGCACAATGACATACAGCAATGTTTGGTGGAGCATTAGCAATATTCATAAGAAACGTGATCTGACTGAGGATGTAGTTCAATATTACCTGTTTGCTTTTTCCTAAGGGAGACAACACAGAGATATTGTTCACCCAAGTCTCAAGCTTTTTTCTGGTAGTTAGGATAACCAGTGTTCCTGCAAAGATCTGCTGGTGGGAGGCAACAAATATAATCCGTGTCTTAAAATATTGTGGTTGTAGATTGTAGCCTTTTTTGTTGGTTTCTGGAGGACCAACACCAAGACCGATTTTATTTTGCATTCCTCCACTTTAACCTCTGTTCTTTACTAGAGTGGAATTCTGAGGAGCAGTGAAATCTGCTATAAGTTGTGTTGTTGTTGCTGCTGTTTTTGTTGGTTTGTTTATGTGCACACTCTGTCTACTTAGGGTAAATAAAGTGAGCAAATAGACCAAAATGCTGACAGAAAAAAAAAATTCTGGAAGAAGGAAGTAAAGGAAAAAGATAATTAAGATCCATCAAGGAAGGTCTATCTCAAATGCTCTAGAAGACCATGCATACATAAGCTCAGATCTGATAACTGTTGTGCCCAGAAGTTCGAGTCCCGATCTCATGCAATTCTTCTTCTAGCATTCGCCCTTCTTCCGTAGCCAGTCAACAGCGTCAGGTTAAGCCTGATGTAAAGTTTCGAGACCTCCTTTGAATCTGGAGAGGTGGCAGTCTTTGACTATGCGGGTCATAGTCTGTCTGTAGCCGCAGGGGCAGTTCAGGTCATCTTGGGCTCCCCAGCGATGGAACATAGCTGCGCACCAGCATGGCCTGTTTGATAGCGATTGAGGAGGGCCCAATCATAACATGCTAGGTCAAAGCCAGGTCGACGCTTGCAGGGGTCTGTGATGAGGTGTTTGTTCTTTACCTCAGCTGACTGCCAACTCTGTTTCCAAGAGACTGGAACAGAGAAGTTCAGTGTAGGCATAGGGGACCAGATTAGGTGATGAGACATCAAGCGTTGGACAGGGTGGGCAAAGATATCTGCGTATATTGGCAGGTCCGGTCGAGCGTAGACGTGGGAAATGAACTTAGATGCTGCCGCATCCCGACGAATATCTGGCGGGGCGATGTTGCTAAGAACTGGCAGCCATGGAACCGGGGTGGAAAGGATGGTTCCAGAAATTATCCTCATAGAGGAATATAATTTGGAATCGACCAAGTGGACATGGGGGCTACGGAACCATACTGGGGCACAGTATTCTGCAGTGGAATAGCATAATGCCAGAGAGGAGGATCATAGTGTGGAAGCGCTTGCGCCCCATGAGGAGCTGGCCAGTCTTGCAATGATGTTATTTCTCGCATCCACCTTTGCTGCAGTTTTTATGAGATGTTTGTGAAATGACAGGGTACGATCGAGAGTAACGCCAAGATAGACTGGCTGGGCTTCATGCCAGATTCTCGTATCGCCAAGCTGCACATTAAGCTCACGCGAGGCCGAGGCATGGTGTAGATGGAAAACAGATGATACCGTTTTTTGCAGTGCTAGGGATTAGTCGCCATTTTTTACAGTAATCAGATATCAGAGACATGTCTTTCGTGAATGTTTCCTCGAGGATGTCGAACTTGGATGCCTGAGTTGCACAGCAGATGTCATCGGCATAGATGAACTTCCTTGAAGAAGTTTCTGGGAGGTCATTGATGTAAATATTAAATAGCGTAGGAGTCAGAACAGAGCCCTGGGGGAGGCCACTTGAGACAAGTCTCCATCTGCTAGACTTGTCACCCAGATGCACCCAGAATCTTCTGTTTTGGAGAAGAAACGATATAGTGTTGGCCACCCATGGAGGCAGGCATCTTGAGATCTTGACTGGGAGACCACGGTGCCAGACCGTGTCATAGGCTGCTGTGAGATCAACAAAGACAGCACCCATCTTTAACTTCTTCTGGAATCCATTTTCAATGTAAGTTGAGAGGGCCAGGGCTTGTTCGCAGGTAGATCTTCCTGGGCGGAAACCAGCTTGGGTGGGTGATTGGAATTTCTCTGTAAGATGAGAAATACGTGACAGAAGCAGCCTCTCTAGGAGTTTGTAACACACGGAGAGGAGAGAAATTGGTCTATAGCTGGCGGCCAGTGTTGGGTCTTTCTTTGGTTTCAAAACCGCTATAATCTTCGCACGACGCCAACTTTGGGCATAGACTCAGATTCCAAGATGTGGGACAGGAATGAAGCGAGCCACTTCTTTGCCGCCGGACCCAGGTTAAGAATGAGTTCTGGGGTGATGTTATCATAGCCAGCAGCTGTTCCCGGTTTAACCCTCTTCAAAGCGTCTTCCAGTTCAGACAGTGTAAAGGGAGAGAGTTTTGGAGATGGACAAGATAACCAGAAGTGGGATGACCACTCATGGGAAATTTCTCTTTTCCAGACTGGGTCGATCTTAGCACGTCCAACCTGAGTTAGGTGACTGGCCACTGAGTTTGGAGATACAGGAGGATGGGAGACGGGAGGGGGTTGGCTACAGGCACCCAGTCTGTGAAGAAGCTTCCAGGCCTTCCTACTAGAGTGGGTGAAGTTCAGACTTTCTGTGAGTTGTTGCCTTGGGCTTGGCATGCTGCATCCAGGGAGGCAATGAGATGGTCAGCCACATCTGGGTCACCCGACTCATCATACTGCTTTAGTAGTTGCAATGAATACTGCTTTAGTAGTCATGCAATGAAGACAAGAATCACATGCAATAGCAAGAGCCTTTATTATCAAGCTTAAGCTTGGGCCGCCTAAACCCTTCCAAGCAAAGGGAGAGTCTGCGACCCCAATCACTTCTTGTCCCGCCTCTTTATAGTTATCACAGGGTGGGCACAGGTGGAAATATCCAGACAAAACAAAGAACAATTGGCCTTGAGCCAACAGCTGCTCTCAATATTTGCCCCCCCTTCAACCCCACAATAACTACTGAAGCAACTTAGAATGATTGACTTCCTTGCACATCTCATAGACTGTTGCCTTCAACACATGTTGGAGCTGAAATTTAGGGCAGGGTAACAGGTTTCCTGGCTTAGTAATAAAGAAACACCAGTATAGAACTAAGAGACAGGATGCAGAAGACAACATGGTGGTTTGTTGGTCATTAAGCTAGCCCCACCCCATCCCCGTACACCCCCTAGCATTGCTTAACACTGGTCTATTTACATAATCATTGTTTTGCCTGAGACCCTCCCTGCTTGCAGGGCATTGCTTTAGTCCCCACTGGTTAGATGGAAGCTTGCGATGTTCGAACTCTTTTCTTTTCCTCACCCCCTGTCCTACCCATTTCCTTTTCTGACCTGCCACTTCTGCGTCAGAAGATATAAAGGCAAATCAATAAAGGCAGCATTGCACTTTACGTTCCCGCTCAGCCATGAGAGTTCCTGGTTCCTCTCCCATGTCGTTGAGTAAGCAGCAGCCTAGATTGGCTCCAGCAGAATTCTCTCCAACCCAGAGAGCATGTGCCTGGGAAGAAACACCCTCAGGCTAGCCCGGCAGTGGTTCTGTAGAATCTCATGCCTAAGGCTCAATGTCTCAGGTAAAACTCTCCACTGTACCACCATAGCCAGAGCTGAACAATTCTATGGAAAATAAATAAATAAATAAATAAATAAATAAATAAATAAATAAGTAAAAGAAACAACCAAAACACAGAGACATATTATAAATATAACTATTATTTCATCTCTATATGCATGTAATAAAAATGGTCTCATATCACATATTTTTACTGACATAACAAGAAAGTGGTTGTCGTCATCACTTACACAATCTTTATTTAAATACTTTGAAAACATCACTAAACATATAGACCAGGACATTGATCAAACCCTTAAAGGGGGAGTACATCTAATTTACTACATCAAGATATTAAAAATGCTCATTTTGAAGCAAAAGTTGACAAGACATGTAGTGGTAAGAAAAAGATGGCCCATCTGAAATAGAGGGACCTGCCCCCAAGGAAGATAAGACATCGGACTTAGAGAAAATGCTTCATATAAATAGTATGAAAGACATTTTTAAAAAATAAAGCAAACCCCAGGAGGTGGTGGTGGATCACCAAGTTGAGCACATGTTACCATTCAGAAGGACCTGGGTTCAAGCCCCAGCCCCCATCTGCAGGAAGGAAGCTTCAGGAGTGGTGAAGCAGGGCTATAGATGTCTCTCTTTTTCCCTCTCTCTATATCTTCCCCTTCCCTCTCAACTTCTCTCTGTCTCTATCCAATAAATAATAAAATAAAAGATAAAGGAAACCATGGATAAAAAAAAATAAGCAGAATCAAGAAAATGTAAACAAAATGAGAATATTAAGAGAGTTATATAAATTATAAAAGAACCACATAGAAACTGCAGAACTGAAAAAAAGAGCAAATGAAGTGAAAAATTCATGAGAGATATTCAGCTGCAGAGTTGTACATGTATCAAAAAGAGTTAGCCAAATTGAAGGTAGGAAGAAAGAAATTATATAGTCTCAGAAGCAGAAAGAAAAAATTAAAAAGAAGGGACTTGCAAAGATGTGGCTATCAAATAGCAGTAGACTCATTCTTGCTCTTCCCAGTCAGTTAGTTTTTCAGGATGTGATCTGACCAGAAGTTCTTCTGAAATTAATCAAGCTACAGTGAATACAGACATATGTGGCTTATGGACAGAAAAAGGGGTGTGGGGAAGGAAGCCATTTGCATGACTGAAAACCAGTGCTCAGGGAGAGCTGGCACTAAACTGGGAGATTGACAGCTGAGTATCACCATTTCTGGGTCTGAATTTAAGTAGCAAAGAACTGTTAAAAAGAAAAATAAGGGGGGTTGGATGGTAGCACAGTAGGTTAAACAGACAAGACACACAAGTACCCAGATTTGAGCCCCAGCTCCCCACCTGTAGGGGGATCGCTTCACAAGCAGTGAAGCAGGTCTGCAGGTGTTTATCTTTCTCTCCCCCTCTCTGTCTTCCCCTCCTCTCTCCATTTCCCTCTGTCCTATTCAACAACAACAACATCAATAACAACAACAATAATAACCACAACAATGATAAAATAATAAGGGCACATCTACAAACTTCCAAAATTAATTTTAAAAGAACTAGATAACATGAACAGGCCCATCACAGCTAGTGAAATTGAAAGAGTTATCAAAAACCTTCCCAAAAATAAAAGTCCTGGACAAGATGGTTTTACAATGAATTCTAAAAAACCTTCCAAGAAGAACAAATACCTCTACTTTTAAAATTCTTACAGAAAACTGAAGACACTAGAATACTCCCTTCCAGCTTCTGTGAAGCCAACATCACTTTGATATCAAAAACACTACAAAAAAATGGGAATAGATGGAAAATTCCTGAAGATAGTGTAGTCTATATACAGCAAACCTACAGCCAACATCATACTCAATGGTGAAAAACTAAAAGCATTTCCCCTCAGATCAGGTACAAGACAGGGATGCCCACTATCACCATTACTATTCAACATGGTGTTGGAAGTTCTTGCCATAGCAATCAGGCAGGAGCAAGGAATTAAAGGGATACAGATTGAAAGAGAAGAAGTCAAACACTCCCCATTTACAGATGACATGATAGGACACATAGAAATACCTAAGGAATACAGCAAGAAGCTTTTGGAAATCATTAGGCAACACAGTGAGGTTTCGGGCTACAAAATGAACATTCAAAAGTCAGTGGAATTCCTCTATGCAAACACTATGTTAGAAGATGTTGAAATCCAGAAACCAGTTGCTTTAACTATAGCAACAAACACAATAAAATATCTAGAATTAACCTAACCAAAGAAGTGAAAGACTTATATACTGAAAATTATGAGTCACTATTCAAGGAAATTGAAAAAAACACAAAGAAGTGGAAAGATATTCTATATTCATGGGTTGGAAGAATTAACAAAATCAAAATGAATATACCACCAAGAGCCATATACAAATTTAATGTTATTCCCATCAAGATCCAATCACAATTTTTAGGAGAATAGCACAATTGCTACAAATGTTTATCTGGAACCTGAAAATACCTAGAATTACCAAAACAATCTTACCTAGAATTACCAAAACAATCTTGAGAAGAAAGAACATAACTGGAGGCATCACACTCCAAGATATCATACTGTATTATAGGGTCATTATCATCATAACTGCTTGCTACTGGACCATGAATAGACACACTGACCAGTGCAATAGAATTGAGAGCCCAGAAGTAAGCTCCCATATCTATAGACATGTAATATTTGAAAAAGATGTCCTGACTATTAAATGGGGAAATCAGGGGGGTTGGGCAGTAGCACAGTGGGTTAAATGCATGTGGAGGGAAGTGCAATCACTGGAGTAGGAATCCTGGTTTGAGCCCCTGGCTCCCCACCTGCAGGGGAGTCACTTTACAGGTGGTGAAGCAGGTCTGCACCTGTCTTTCTTTCCTTCCTTTGTCTTCCCCTCCTCTCTCCATTTCTCTCTGTCCTATCTAACAACAATTACCTTAATAACTACTACAGCAAGCAACAAGATCAACAAAATGGAAAAAAAATACACACACACACACACACACACACACACACACACACACACACACACATATATATATATAAATGGGGAAAGCAAGTATCTTCAAAAAATGGGTTTTAAAACAATGGGTTGAAACATGAAGAAAAATGAAACTGAACCACTATATTTCACCAAATACAAAAGTAAATTACAAGTGAATCAAGGACTTGGATGTTAGATCAGAAACTATCAGATACTTAGGGGAAAATATTGGCTGAGCTCTTTTCTGCATAAGTTTTAAAGACTTCTTCAATAAAAAAAAAATCCATTTACAAAGAAGACTAAGACAAGCATAAACCTAGGGGACAACATCAAATTAAAAAGCTTCTGCACAGCTATAGAAACCACTCCCCCAACCAAGAGACCCCTCACAGAATGGGAGACGATCTTTTCAAGTCATACATCAGAGAAGTGGCTAATAACCAAAATATAAAGAGCTTGCCAAACTCAAACACAAGAAAACTAATAACCCCATCCAAAATTGGGGAGAGGACATGGATATAATACCATAGAAGAGATCAAAAGGCTTAGAAACACATGAAAAAAATGCTCCAAGTCTTTGTCTGTCAGAGAAATGCAAATAAAGACAACAATGAGATACCACCACACTCCTGTGAGAATGTCATACATAAGAAAAGATAAGAGCAGCAAATGCTGGAGAAGTTGGGGGGCAAAGGAACCCTCCTGCACTGCTTGAGGGAATGTCAGTTGGTCCAGCCTCTGTGGAGAATGGTCTGGAGAACTCTCAGAAGGCTAGAAATGGACTTACCCTATGATCTGGCAATTCCTCTCCTGAGGATATATCCTAAGAAACCCAACACACCCATCCAAAAGATCTATGTATACTTATGTTCTTAGCAGCACAATTTGTAATAGCCAAAACCTAGAAGCAACCCAGGTGTCCAACAACAGATGCGTGGCTGAGCAAGTTGTGGTATATATATACAATGAAATACTACTCAGCTATAAATATGGTGATTTCACTGTTTTCAGCTTATCTTGGATGGAGCTTGAAGAAATCACGTTAAGTGAAATAATTCAGAAACAGAAGGATGAATATGGGATAATCTCACTCTTAAGCAGAAGTTGAAAAACAAGATCAGAAGAGAAAAAACAAGTAGAACTTGAACTGGAATTGGCATGTTGAACCAAAGTAAAAAATCCCGGGCTGTGTAGGGGGAGAATACAGTTCCAAAAAGGATGGCAGGTGTCCTAGTGGAGGTTGTGTTGTTATATGGAAAACTGGGAAATTCTATGCATGTAAAAACTATTGTATATACTGTTGCATGTAAAACATTAATTCCCCAACAAAGAAATTTAAAAAATACAAATTACAGAAAAAAAAGAAAAACTCAAAACAGAAGTGCAGAGTCTAAAAGACACTTTGAATGAAGTTCAGGTTGAGGTAGTGCCCTTCAAATTATATCAGGTGGAGGAGAGAATATCAACCATCATACTCTGAATTGAAAACTCTTAAAGAAGAAAACTTTAGGAAAAATGTTGCGCTTCTCAACAAAATAGCAGGCTCCATCAGAAAAATAACCACTACACTTATTAGGATCCCTGCAGAAGAAGAGTGAGAAAGAAGAATAGAGAACAAATTCAGAGAAATTTTATCAGTAATTTTATACAACTTAGCAGTGTTCAAATTATAGAAACACAAGACTTTGAGTGCACTCCTAAATTTCTGAATCCAAAACACCCCATCATTGCAAAACTATCCAAAACCGAGAATAAGGAAAAATACAGGCTGCCAAGAAGGGGAATAAAATCTTATAAGAATGGAGATCTATCAGGCTTTCATCAGAGCTCTCAAAAAAAAAAAACCCTAAAGGCAAGAAGAGTGTGGAATGGCATATTGACATTATTAAAAAATAAAAATTATCAGCCACAAGTTTTGTAATCTGCAAATTTATAATTCAAATATGTGGAAGAAATAAAGATTGTTTCAAACATTCAGAAACTGAAAGAATTTGCCAGTACCAACCCTCCCTTGCAGGAATTTCTGAGAGGAGCCCAGCATGAAAGGAAGAGAAAAAAAAAATCTGACTATAGTGAGATGAACAGCATTGAATAGAACCAAAAACACAACAACAACAGCTATGTTCACATTAACCAAAGAGGGGGAGTAGCCTAAGTGCCCACCAACAGATGACTGGCTAAAGAAGTTATGGGATGTTTATTCCATGGATATTCTCTGAAATTCAAAATATGATACTAGATTCTCTGGGACAAAATAGATGGCACTGGAGGTGATTATGCTTAGCAAAATAAGAAAAGAGATGAAAAAAAACTACCAGATAATTTCAGTTATATGTGGAATCTAAAGATGGATTTGTATGAAATTGCCAAAGAAAGAGTCTAAACAAAGCAGAAGCAAATATGCTGCTTGTAAGACTGTGATAACTATAGTAGTTAAATGGGGAGGAGGGGGTGTGGGTATACAGAATTTGAAGATAAGTGTGGTGTGGACCTATACTTTGTAATCTTAAAATTTTGTAACAAACTATTATTAATAAATAAATAATATATATTTAGCTCACTTAACATAATTCCTTCTAGATCCATCCAAGATGGGTCAAAGAAGGTGTGTTCATTGTTCTTAATAGCTACATAGTATATATATCACAACTTTCATACTTTCATGCAGGGATAGCCTGAGGATGCTTCTTCCCGAGCAAGTGCTCTCTGGGTTGGAGAGAACTCAACTGGAGCCAACCAAGGCTGCTGCATGGGAGAGGGAATGTTTTTCCTCTAAGTATTTGATAGTTTCTGATCTAACATCCAGGTCTTTGATTGATTTAGAGTTGATTTTTGTTTCTGGTGAGATAGTGTTTCAGTTTCATTCTTCCGTATGTTTTAACCCAGTTTTCCCAGCACCATTTATTGAAGAGAGCCTCCTTCTCCCATTTAATACTTTGGGGCCCCTTATCAAAGATTAGATGTCCATAGGTGTGGGGGTTTAGTTCTGGGCTTAATTCTGTTCTACTGGTCTGTGTACCTATTTTTGTTCCAGTACCAGGCTGCTTTGATGATGATGGCCTTATAATATAGTTTGAGTTTTGGGAGTGTGATGCCTCCATTTCTGGTTCTTTTCCTCAAGATTGCTTTGGCAATTCTGGTGTTTTCTAGTTCCAAATAAATTATTGTAATTTTTGTTCTATTCTCTTAAAGAAGCTTGGTGGAATTTTGATGGGTATTATATTAAATGTGTATATGGCTCTGGGGAAAATATTCATTTTTATGATATTAATTCATCCAATAGATGAGCATGGGATGTCTTTCAATTTCTTGGTATCATTTTCTATTTCCTTGAATAGTGACTCATAGTTTTCAGTATACAAGTCTTTCACTTCTTTGGTCAGGTTTATTCCTAGGTATTTTATTGATTTTGCTGCAACAGTGAATGAGAGTGATTTCTGGATGTCTTCTTCTTCAGTTTTAGTGTTTGCAAAAGGAAATGCTGCTGATTTTTGTACATTGATTTTGTACCCTGACACCTTGCTATATTGCCTAATAATTTCCAATAGTTTTTTTTCTGGATATTTAGGCTTTTCTATGTATACCATCATATCATCTGCAAATAGTGAGAGCTTGACTTCTTCCTTTCCAATCTGTATTCCTCTTACCCTATGGTTTAGTCAATGTTTCCTCTTTATAAATGAGAAATAAATACATAAATAAGTAGATAGATAAAATATTTTACAAAAAATTAAAATTTAAAAAATTACAGTAGTAAAACTATAGATCAATTGGAATTCTCAGGCATTATTGATGGCACAATGAGGCATTTGGCTTTCCCCTTCTGAAGCTGATGTTTCTTAAAAGACAAATAAAATGTTGTTGAAATATACTCACTGCCTTTTAAAAATATATTCATACATATTTTTTAAAAATGGGAGTTTAGCAGTACTGCAGTGGTTTAAGTGCACGTGGCACAAAGTGCAAGGACCAGCATAAAGATCATGGTTCTAGCCCCCAGCTCCCCACCTGTAGAAGAGTTGCTTCACAAGTGGTGAAGCAGTTCTGCAGGTGTCTTTCTCTCCCTCATCTCCCCTTCTCTCTCCATTTATCTCTGTCTTATTCAACAATAGCTGTTGTTTTTGCCTGGCTGGCTTCACGGGCGGGTAACAGACGACCGGGGACTCATGGTTGAGCTGTACGCAGTATCTCTTTATTCATGCAGGACGCAGCACAATCTATACCAAGCTAAGCTAAACTAAAACTAAAACGAACAATGTTGTCTCTATATATACTTCCCAAGTAGGGTGGAAACAGGATGTGACATAGAGAGGGTGGAGAGAAAAGTGACTGGTGAAAATCAGGGTGAGTCATGGAGAGGGGGCAGAACAAAAACATATCATGAACCAGTGGGGATTGAACCAATGCCCTGCAGTGTTTATGTAAATAGAATACAGTGGTTATGTAAATAGAATACAGTGGTTATGTAAATAGAATACAGTGTTAAGCAGGGGGTATTAAACCAATGAAACAGAAGGGGTCTCATGCATACCAACAATTCCCCCTTTCTTTTTAACTAATGGTCATAGTATCAGGAATGTGGGGTGAACAGAAACCTATATCGTACAGGCATTTTCAAAAGAACTGGCATAAGACATGGAAAACAAAATAAGCGAGCAGCAATAACCAGTGTGATGTCAAGGGGAACGTTTCTTGCCTCAAAGGGCAAGGCCTAGCAGGCAAAAGGGCATTTCTTGCCTCTGGGAGCGCTTCATGCCTCTGGGGGCATCTCTTGCCTCAAAGGGCATTTCCTGCCTCTGTGGGCATAACCTAATAAAGAGGGAGAGTTTTCTGACTCTGGAGACAGAGCCTTCAGGCGAGGGGACATGGTCTATAAAGTCTCAAGGCAATTGGCTGATGTTAGTCTTTGAGAAACACAGCAGCACATACCAGTAAGTCCAATGGAAATGTCAGTCCAAAGTAGACAACCACTGAAGAAAATGCCAAGAGATGAAACACTGCACGTCTGTCTCGATGGGGAATGTCGGCCACCAGAATTCTGCTTTTCTGTAGAGAGTGAGCTTTGGAGTCTGTGAATCTGTTTCTTCAGGTCGTGACAATTCACATCATTGGTTTCCAGGGGTGTGTTGTAGTCATTCCATCTTGTGGGCGATGTCAGAAAACAGGGGTCCAAATGGATTTCCGGGAATTCCATTTGAGTAGATGCTTTTTCATGTGAAGACTTGACAGCTGAAATTCACTTACTTGTCAAACAAAACTTGTAGCAGATTAGAAGTTTACTATAATTGATAACTCCATTATAATTGGAAGTCCTTTCAAGTATTATTTTAAGGTTTGTTTAAACAGTTTAAACTCAATAAAATGTGGAAAGGTAAATAGAAGAACCACTGTAGAAGCCTCAGGCATGAGAATAATTAACATAATCATTGCACTATCTAGCTAAGCTAAACTCAAAACTACAAACAATCTTGTCCTTATAAATATACTAGCCCAGTAGGGTGGGAAAAGGATGGGACACAGAGAGGGTGGAGAGAAAAGTGACTGGTGAAAATCAGGGTATGACAAGGAGAGGGGGCGGAGCAGGCAAGAATTCTACCATTGAACCAACAATGCCCTGGAGGGAGGGTGGTGCTTGTTAACAGCGGTTATGTAAATAGAATGAAGTGGTTATATCGAACTTGGATGCCTGAGTTGCACAGCAGATGTCATCGGCATAGATGAACTTCCTTGAAGAAGTTTTGGGGAGGTCATTGATGTAAATAGTAAATAGCGTAGGAGCCAGAAAAGAGCCCTGGGGGAGGCCACTTGAGACAAGTCTCCATCTGCTAGACTTGTCACCCAGATGCACCCGGAATCTTCTGTTTTGGAGAAGAAACGATATAGTGTTGGCCACCCATGGAGGCAGGCATCTTGAGATCTTGACTAGGAGACCACGGTGCCAAACCGTGTCATAGGCTGCTGTGAGATCAACAACGACAGCACCCGTCTTTAAATTCTTATGGAATCCATTTTCAATGTAAGATAAGAGGGCCAGGGCTTGTTCGCAGGTAGATCTTCCTGGGCGGAAACCAGCTTGGGCAGGTGATAGGAATTTCTCTGTAAGATAAGAATTACATGACAGAAGCAGCCTCTCAAGGAGTTTGTAACACACGGAGAGGAGAGAAATTGGTCTATAGCTGGCGACATCGTCGTTCGACATCCTTGAGGAAACACTCACGAAAAACATGTCTCTGATATCTGATTACTGTAAAAAATGGTGACTAATCCCTAGCACTGCAAAAACGGTATCATCTGTTTTCCATCTACACCATGCCTCAGCCTCACGTGAGCTTAATGTGCAGCTTGGCGATACGAGAATCCGGCATGAAGCCCAGCCAGTCTATCTTGGCGTTACTCTCGATCGCACTCTGTCATTTCACAAACATCTCATAAAAACTGCAGCAAAGGTGGGCGCGAGGAATCACATCATTGCAAGATTGGCCAGTTCCTCATGGGGCGCGAGCGCTTCCACACTACGATCATCATCTCTGGCATTATGCTATTCCACTGCAGAATACTGTGCCCCAGTATGGTTCCGTAGCCCCCATGTCCACTTGGTCGATTCCAAATTATATTCCTCCATGAGGATCATTTCTGGAACCATCCTTTCCACCCCGGTTCCATGGCTGCCAGTTCTTAGCAACATGGCCCCGCCAGATATTCGTCAGGATGCGGCATCATCTAAGTTCATTTCCCACGTCGTCTACGCTCGACTGGACCTGCCAATATACGCGGATATCTTCGCCTACCCTTTCCAAGGCTTGTCGTCTCGTCACCCAATCTGGTCCCCTATGCCTACACTGAACTTCTCTGTTCCAGTCTCTTGGAAACAGAGTTGGCAGTCAGCTGAGGTAAAGAACAAACACCTCATCACAGACCCCTGCAAGCGTCAACCCGGCTTTGACCTAGCACGTTATGACTGGGCCCTCCTCAATCGCTATCAAACAGGCCATGCTGGTGCGCCGCTATGTTCCATCGCTGGGGAGCCAGAGACGACCCGAACTGCCCCTGCGGCTACAGACAATGACCCACATAGTCAACGACTGCCACCTCTCCAGATTCAAAGGAGGTCTCGAAACTTTACATCATCCTCAACCTGACGCTGTTGACTGGCTACGGAAGAAGGGCAAATGCTAGAAGAAGAAGTGGTTATATAAATAGAATAGTGTTAAGCAGGGGGGATTAAACTAATGAAACAGAAGGGGGGTTTAGAAGCATACCAACAAATAGCAATAATAATAACTACAACAATGAAACAAGAAGGGCCAGAAAAGGGAATAAACAAATAAATATTTTAAAATCCTTAAACATTTAAAAAAATATATAAAAAAATTAAAAAGGTAAAGTAAACCCTGAGGGTAGTGGGACTCTATTAACTGTACTAACAGAAGTGTTACCTAAACATCTAGAAGAGAAAACAGAGGGAGGTTATTTATATTTTAAGAAATAGCAATGCACCAATTCATAAATTTGATTATATATATATATATATATATATATATATATATATCTTTCTTAACTAAGTAGGAAACACAATGTTATTTAAGTAAGATGCTATGAAAAGGAATCACACCCAAACACATTATTATAAAATATTTATTGACAAGCCAATGGGAAAAATCTTAAAAACACAGTGAAAATGAATTATATGTACAAGGTCCATTCAGTTAACTGAAATCTCATCAGCAACCATGGAGGTCAGAAGTGGATGGGACAATATATTTAAAGTTCTGGTGTGGGAAGAAACAAAACCTGTCAGCCAGAAAATCGACACCCAACAAAATTTCCTTCCATGGCTACCTGATAATAACTTGAATTTAGAGCATATAAAGAATACAATTCAGCAACACAAATAGAATAACATGTTTTAAAAAGGGACAAAGCATCTTGGATGGAGCTTGAAGGAATCACACTAAGTGAGATAAGTCAGAAACAGAAGGGAAAACGTTACACAGAACCTGGACAAGATGGGATAGAGAGAGAGAGAGAGAGAGAGAGAGAGAGAGCGCTGTAGCACCAAAGTTTCCTCCAATGTGGTGGACGTCAGCCTAGAATCTGGCTCCAGCATATGTTAAAGAAGTACATTTATCTATGTGAGCTATTTTTTCAGCATTGAACTATTTTATCAGATATCCATATTACAGTTACTACAAGAATAATAATGCATTATCTCCCAATATCACTTGTACTTTGAAAGTGTTTACAAACTTCTAAGTCATATGTTTGACAAACAGTATATAATGTGTATTCACTAATGTATGCTTATCCACTGTGCCACCTCCCAGACCACAATATTTACATTTTCTTTTTTTAAAAATATTTATTCCCTTTTGTTACCCTTGTTGTTTTATTGTTGTAATTATTATTGTTTTTGTTACTGATGTCATCGTTGTTGGACAAGACAGAGAGAAATGGAGAGAGTAGGGGAAGATAGAGAGGAAGAGAGAAAGATAGACACCTGCAGACCCCCTTCACTGCTTGTGAAGTGACTCCCCAGCATATGGGGAGCTGGGGGCTCAAACTGGGATCCCATCTTGTCTCTATCTCTATCTAAAAAATTCCTCCTGGAGCAGTGATGCTCCAGTGATGACAATAAACAAACAAATAAATAAAATAGTTCAGATCACCGTTTTATTCTTATCTCCTTGTCCCAGTTCTGCTGCTCTCTAGTTGAATGATATTTTCTTTTTATGAGTGCAAACCCCCTTACCACAGCACCTCACTTGTCACAGAGCAGTTTATTATGAATCTGAGAGTATAAAGTGTAGATACTTTGAGTTTCCATAAGAAACTTCACTAGCAGTAATTATTCCGGCCTATTATTTGATACTGTGCATGAAAGAGAAAGTTGAGTCAGCACCTGATTCTTCCAGAGAAAACATTTTGCTAATGCCCTGGACAAATCACTTGTATATCAGTTTCTATAATAGACTTTCTGTTCCAAACTAGGGAAAGCATGGAAAAGCTTTCTGGAGTTAGGGAAAAAAGAAAAATGATATTGGATACTTAGTGCCCAGTGGACAGTTTGTTTCTTTGTTTGTTTCCTCTTTGTTATGATTGGGTTCTTGAAATTTGCAAAGACAAAATGTTGTCAAGTTAAACTGGTAAGGGGACTAAACTATATTGTCTTAGTAAAATGTAAGATACATGTTCTATATGTATTTGGAGGCACTAGTAAAGAAGTATTATGACACCGAATGATTTATTACGAGCCTTTACAATGAACACACCCTACTGAGCACACACATTACCAGGAGCGAGGACCCAGACTCAGACTCCAGCTACCAGTCTTCTGCAGCGGGGAGGTGAGAGGATCTTTGAGGGTGCTCCTCTATCTCTCCCTCTGCATATCCGCATTCCCTCTTAATTTCTCTGTCTCTGTCAAAAAAAAAAGGAAGAAAGAAAGGAAGAAAGGAGGGAAGGAAGGAAGGAAGGAAGGAAGGAAGGAAGGAAGGAAGGAAGGAAGGGCGAAAGAAAGACAGAATCCTGAGGTAGCACAGCAGGTTAAGCGCACATGGCGTGAAGCCCAAAGACTGGCATAAGGATCCGGGTTCGAGCAATGGCTCCCCACCTGCAAGGGAGTCGCTTCACAGGCGGTGAAGCAGGTCTGCTGGTGTCTGTCTTTCTCTCCTCCTCTCTGTCTTCTACTCCTCTCTCCATTTCTCTCTGTCCTATCTAACAACCATGACATCAATAACAACAATAATAACTACAACAACAGTAAAAAACAAGAGCAACGAAAGTGAAAATAAATAAATAGATAAAAATGTTTAAGAAGGGAGTCGGGCTGTAGCGCAGCGGGTTAAGCGCAGGTGGTGCAAAGCACAAGGACCAGCATAAGGATCCCGGTTCAAACCCCGGCTCCCCACCTGCAGGGGAGTCGCTTCACAGGCGGTGAAGCAGGTCTGCAGGTGTCTGTCTTTCTCTCCTCCTCTCTGTCTTCCCCTCCTCTCTCCACTTCTCTCTGTCCTATCCAACAACGACAACAACAATAATCACTACAACAATAAAACAACAAGGGCAACAAAAGGGAATAAATAAATAAAATAAATATAAAAAAAGGAAAAAAATGTTTAAGAAAAGAAAGACAGAAAGAAAAACAGAAAGGAAGGAAGGAAGGAAGGAAGGAAGGAAGGAAGGAAGGAAGGAAGGAAGAAAGAAAGGGGAAGAAAGGAAGGAAGGAAGATCTCTGGATTTACCATGCAGGCACTGAGCGTTAGTGATAATCCAAGTGACAATAAGAAAACTATGAAAGAAGGGCCGCCGGGCATTGGCACCCCTGATTAAGTGCACATGATACTGTGCGGAAAGACCTACACAACGACCTGGGTTTGAGCCCCCACTCCCCACTAGCAGAGGGGATGTTTCATGAAGCAAGTCTTCAGGGTGCTATTTTTTTTCTCCCTCTTTATCCTTTATTTCCCCCTCCCCTCTCAATTTCTCTCTGTACAAATTAATAAAAATAATAATAATGATGTCTGCAGGGAGCAGTAGATTCATAGTACCAGCACCAAGTGATCTTTACACACCTCTCACTCTCCAATATGAACATTTTTCCCCCACAAAAGTATGTTTGGTGGTATTAATCCAACCACTGATTTTTAAAAATATTTTTTAATTATCTTTATTTATTTATTTATTGGATATAGACAGCCAGAAATTGAGAGGGAAGGGGGTGTTAGAGAAAGCAAGAGACACAGAGACACCTGCAGCCCTACTTAACCACTTGCAAAGCTTTCCCTCTGCAAATAGGGACCAGGGACTTGAACTTGGGTCCCTGCACATTGTAACATGTGCTCAACCAGGTGCGCCACCACCCAGCCTCACCAACCACTGATTTTATGCTAAGCACCACCAGATTGTCTAATAACTCCCTACAGAGAGATCTCCCTTGGCAGGGCTGTGCATACACAGCTCAAGTTCAAACTCAGCGATCACATAACATGGGAGCTATGATGCCATAAGGAAACTCATGAACTAGCTTCTCCTCTCTCTCACTTTCCGTCTGTCCACAAGAAAAACTGTCCCCGGATAATGAAATCACCCACCCAGGTAACCCCAGAAACAGAAAAAAAAACAAACAAACAAAAATAGGTCCTTTGAATTTATATGTAGTAATCTTTCTTTTAAGAGAAATGTAGCCTTTTATTTTATCTAGTTAGTACAAATTCAGACAATCATAGCCACAATCATACAACTGTATTCGCTTGACCCAGAGTAGATGTTACCAGTGCAAGGTCTCTTAGAGATATATTTTTCTGTTGGAGGGGATTTTCACATTATGAGTTCTAGTAGCACATAATGTCCACTGAAACTCTTTCCTCTGAAGTCATTCCTGACCTTGGTCATAAATGATCATCTGAGAGATATTGGGAGTATGGCTAGCTTTTTCTAGAAAAAAAATTCAAACTGCTTCTTACATGTTTTATTTCCACTTCTTTTATTATTAGTCACAAATAGCAGGTAAGCTAAAATGATGTAACAGAAATACAAAAAAAAGAAGTGTCTTAATAATACAAATGTGACTAATATGTTTCACTGAAAATAATGAAGCTATTCTGACAGACATGCATCCTTTTACAATTTAGAAAATGACTTTATCATCATTTACTCTTACCATCATAACAGTTCTGTGAGATTGATTTTGAAGTCAATAGTGCTCCCATTTTATAGATGAATAAACAAGCTCATATATTTTGAAGTGGGGGGAGTTAGATTTTAAGCCCCAATGATATCACTAGAAATCCAGTTATATTTTCATGACACTCTTTGCCTCCTTCAGACTGCTCATTTGATTCAGTAAATATCGATTAAATGCATGATTGGGTTTTATTTCCCCCATGTTGCTACCTGATTGACTCACGGTTGGAATTGATTTGTGTAAGAGACAAATTCTACCAGGCAGTTTTCACAAAGGAAGGGGGACATTTTTATGCATAATTTTAAATGATGAAGCTTAAGCAACAAAAGGCTTGCCGATGTACTCAAAGACCAGAGATTAGTGTCCCTTAATAATTATACACTGTTTTATTGGAACTAATTGTTTGATTAGTATAGATGTAATTTCATTGCTTAGAAAAGCCAGACGTGACTTAGGTAAAATTCACCAGCAAACTGAGGGAAGGGGACTAAGATGAGCATAAAATATGTCTGAAATCCTTTATCATCTCAACTTTCCTTTTCAAACCAGATTCCTGGGTTATGCTGGTTATATCATTTGACCCACTTAAATCTCTGCTCTTTAGAGTACAAGTTATGACTTGTACAATTTCACATCATCTTTTTATATATCTCCAGTCCATCTTTTGCAAAGAAGTAATTAGGGGGTAAAGAGTGTTTTTCTACTCAGGTTACTCTTATAGTGATCTTATTGCATTCAAGGATAAAATTAAAACCCCACCAAGCGACAGAAATATCCATTGTGGAAATAATACAGAACTGCCAAGATCCTAGTTCTCAATTCACTTCCTTGCCACTGGAGTCTATTAATTTGACTGATTAGATTCTAAACATGTGCACCCATGTTTCTAAGGAAAAAAAAAAAACATGGAAAGATTTTGTAGTCCTTTTAAAGAAAACATTCTACTTATTGATTCACTAAAATACTCCTTTTCCCAGAACACTTCCCATGTTTGTTCTAAGGGAGAAACATGGTACAAAGTCTTCAGGCAGAAATTAAAAAGAGAAATATGCTTCCGCCGGGATCCATTGACTACACATTTGAATAATTCTGAAATGGAAAGAAAAGTGTTCATTATTACGCTAATTCTCAAGTGTTATGTTTCTTCTCTTCAGGGTTATGGTAGGAGCTATTTCATATGGGTCATAAATCAGCAGCTTGAGTCTCAGAAATAGATATCCATCCACTGGAAAATGT
The DNA here is from genome assembly GCF_950295315.1 of Erinaceus europaeus. NCBI lineage: Eukaryota > Metazoa > Chordata > Mammalia > Eulipotyphla > Erinaceidae > Erinaceus > Erinaceus europaeus. Next base: position 11,803,424 of record NC_080164.1, on the reverse strand, counting down.
CCTTGACATGAAATTAAATATATGATACACTTGACATCAAAATAAATTCTGGGCAAACCAATATATACTAACTTTTCTATGTGTCAAAAACAGTCCAAATTGCTGAATATTCATAATTTCACAAAATTTATTCAAACAATCCTTGTAAGTTAGCAATTGTCACCCTATTGTACAATTAAAGAAAAGACAGTTTGCTGGTTCCAGTTATTGATGCATGGATGTGGTAGTTCATCATAAATTATGCTTTTACAAATAGTTTTATCACAGACTTTCCTATTTAACCTCTCCCATCCAAACAAAGACAGTGTATCCTTAGTTCACTGTACTAGTGGCTTTCCGTAGTGTTAGGTTCTTTTGTTTTATTTTACAGAGCACTGCTCAGCTTGGGTTTATGGTGGTGGGGAGGACTGAACCTGCAGTCTTTGGTTCCTCAGGCATGAAAGGTGTCCCCTGCCCTTCAGTAGGTTTTTCGCTCAAGAGTCACTATTCTTCAAGCCTTATTATAATGGGATATAGACAAGATTGTGATGAACTGAGCTTCAGTGATATTTTTTTTAATTTTGATACAATTTCAAACTGATAGAAATCTTTCTAGAATAGTATAAAGATTTACTCACATATACATTTACTCAAATAATCAATTTATATTTGAACCCACTTTTTTAAAACTTTTTTATTTATAAAAAGGAAACATTGACTAATCCATAGGATAAGAGGAGTAAAACTTCACACAGTGCCCACCACCAGAATCCCATTCCCTCCCCTGAGACCTTTCTTATTCTTTAGCCCTCTGGGAGTATGGACCCAAGGTCCTTGTGAGATGCAGAAGATTGAAGGTCTGGCTTCTGTAATTGCTTCCCCGCTGAACATGGGCATTGACAGGCCGATCCATACTCCCAGCTTGTCTCTCTTTTGTTAGTGGGGAAGGGCCCTGGGGAAGTAGAACTCCAGGAGACATTGGTGGGGTTGTCTGTCCAGGGAAGTCTGTTTGGCATCATGCTAGCATCTGGAACCTGGTGGTTGAATGGAGAGTTAACATAAAAGCCAAACAAATTGTTGACCAGTCACGGGCCTAAAGGCTGGAATAATGCAGATGAAGTGTTAAGGGGTCCTCCATTTTGTAGATAGCTAGTAGGCATATTTTAGTTATGTTCCAAAGGACCACTTTTTATCGTTTGTCCCTTTCTTTCATACAATATAAGGAATGGATGTATATACACTCCCTTTCTTATCCTTTTGTGCATATGTTCATGACACCACAGCTACTTCTTTCAAACACTTCAGTTCTTATCTTTTAAAAGCAAGAAAGCACTCTAAATCATCTTAATACAGTTATCAAAATCATGAAATTGACATTTGAAGTCATACTATCATCCAATACACTTAAATTATCTACACATTTAAATCTTATCAATTCCTACATTAATATTCTTTCTGTGTTCAAGGTCTATTCCTGAATTACACGTAGGTTTTAGTTTTCTTGCATGTTTGTCCTTCTTTAATCTTAAACAGCTAATAAAGTCTCAATTTATCTACATTTTGTATTTCTATGCCTGTGTGATTTTGGAATAGCACTTGCAGATTATTTTGTAGAATTTCTTTGGGTATTAGTGTTTCCAATATGTATTGCTAAATATATGTTGGCACAGTATTGTGCACACAATTTTATGTCTGTCTCAGTGATTCTTAATGAAAAGTGCATAATAATGATTCATCCCACAGTATTGATTATAACAGTTTGTAATCATTTGATTAAATTGATAGTCTTCACCAAGACTACTATTTTCTCCTTCTAATTAATTATGAGATGAAAGATACCTTGTGTTCTCTCAACAATAAAGAGTGCTTTGTTGTTGAGAAAATGCAAATATTGGTAGTTGAGAGGTAGTGGAGCGGGTTACGTGCAGGTGGTGCAAAGAGCAAAGACCAGCGTAAGGATCCCAGTTTGAGCCCCCAGCTCCCCATATGCTGGGGAGTCACTTCACAAGCAGTGAAGGGGGTCTGCAGGTGCCTATCTTTCTCTCTTCCTCTCTATCTTCCCCTACTCTCTCCATTTCTCTCTGTCTTGTCCAACAACGATGACATCAGTAACAAAAACAATAATAATTACAACAATAAAACAACAAGGGTAACAAAAGGGAATAAATATTTTTAAAAAAAGAAAATGCAAATATTGTGGTCTGGGAGGTGGCACAGTGGATAACGTTTTGGACTCTCAAGCATGAGGTCTTGAGTTCCATCCCTGGCAGCACATGTACCAGAATGATACCTAGTTCTCTCTCTCTCTCTCTCTCTCTCTCTCTCTCTCTCTCTCTTCCTATTCCTCTCACAACTAACTAACTAAATAACAAATAAACAAAATATTTAAAAATGCAAGTAACAGTCTTTCATTAAACTTTTCTCTGTCAAATGTAGCATTCACTAAAGATTTCTTAACTCTGTATCTTTTTTTTCTCTATTGGGGTTCATTTAAATATAAAGAGGGTTTTCCTTTCTTCATTTTTTACACATCCACTATTTGTTATTACATGTATTTACTTTAATTTACAGACTAGACTCTGCCCAGACCTCCAGCTCAACCTAGTTGAGAAACTTCTCTAAAGAAAAAAAAGGACTGTCAAAGATCACCTGAGACTGCAACAAGGTGAGACTGGTACTACTCTGGGAACCCACCAAGTAACCAGTGAGTGAAAACATGTGTGGCTTGAGGACAGAGAGGAGCCTAAGGAGAGATTCCTGGGGCTAAAGCCCACAGCGATGCCCAAGAATCTGGTAACAGTCTTGCAGTTAGCAAGTTGTGGAGCCACCTCCAGTCTGCTTCACCAACAAAAAGACTGTTATAAGGAGGAGAGGACTCCCATAAGATTCACCAAATGCCACTGTCTCAACATCCCCCTCTCTCAGCTTGCCAGATCATCCAGGCAGAAAATCAACAAAGAAATGAAGGAGTCAAATGAAGAGATAAACAAGATCTATTGGACATTTTCAGAATAAAAATGGTGATTTCACCATTTTCAGCCCATCTTGGATGGAGCTTGAAGAGATCATGTTAAGTGAAATAAGTCAGAAATAGAAGGATGATTATGGGATGTTTTCCTTCACATGCAGAAGTTGAAAAATAAGATCAGAAGAGAAAACACTAAGCAGATTTCAACTGGAGTTGGTGTACTGAACCAAAGTAAAAACTCTGGGGTGGGTGGGTGGGAGTAGGGAGAATTCGGGTCCTGGAACAGGATGTCAGAGGACCTAGTGGGGTTGTATTGTTGTGTGGAAAACTGGGAAATGTTATTCATGTACAAACTATTGTATTTACTGTCAACTGTAAAACATTAATCCCCCAATAAAGAAGTTTTAAAAAATAACAAAGTGGTTATAAGAGCAAATAACTTTGCTGAAGGGTGTGGAAATCTTTATTATTATTATTTATTTATTCCCTTTGGTTGCCCTTGTTGTTTTATTGTTGTAGCTATTATTGTTGTTGTTACTGATATCGTCTTTGTTGGATAGGGCAGAGAGAAATCAAGAGAGGAGGGGAAGACAGAGACGGGGAGAGAAAGATAGACACCTGCAGACCTGCTTTACTGCTTGTGAAGTGACTCCCCTGCAGGTGGGGAGCCAGGGGCTTCAACCAGTATCCTTATGCCAGTCCTTGTACTTTGCACCACAAGCTTAACCTGCTGTACTACTGCCCGACTCCTGGGTGTGGAAATCTTATATAGCATGCATACTTTTGAAATATATATTATAAATATTTAAAACACTGTTTAATAACTAATAAAATATTTAACCTACCCCCCAAAAAAGAAAGAAAATCAGAGTTCTGTTGCCAGTGATACTGTGCCCTCATGTTAGCTGGTAACAAAATGTTTCTAAAGGGAGTTGGGCTGTAGTGCAGCGGGTTAAGCGCAGGTGGCGCAAAGCACAAGGACTGGCATAAGGATCCCGGTTCGAACCCCGGCTCCCCACCTGCAGGGGAGTCGCTTCACAGGCGGTGAAGCAGGTCTGCAGGTGTCTATCTTTCTCTCCTCCTCTCTGTCTTCCCCTCCTCTCTCCATTTCTCTCTGTCCTATCCAACAACGACGACAACAACAATAATAACTACAACAATAAAACAACAAGGGCAACAAAAGGGAATAAATAAAAAAAAAGAGAAAAAAATGTCTCTAACATAATAGCGGGAAGATGAACAAGAGGTAGACTTTGCCAACCTCTTCCATATCAGCAGTCTTATAACCAAACAGCTCAATTCATGTCACATAGCTGAATGTGCTCAATAGATGCTAGATTCTTTTATGTCCTTCAACACATCTTGATCTTTTAAAAAATATTTGATAGAACAGAAAGAAATTGAGAGGGCAAGGGACAATAAAGAAGGAGAGATAGATAGAGATATATCTGCAATTCTGCTTCACCACTACGAAGATTCTTCCCTGCAAGTGAGGGCTGGGGGCATGAACTCGAGTTTTGGTTTATTTTAACATGAATATTCACCCATCCCCATTAACATCTAGTTGTTACTGGTGTACTCCAACTATGATAATATTTCACAAACTCTGGAAAGATCAAATCAGGAGAATCAATTATGTTGCAGTCTGGTATGGTGTTTCTGAGCTGACTGTGTTAAAGTTAGATTTCTGAAAATTACACTCCATAGCCAGCTACTTAGTGCAAAGTGTTGTTGACAATCCCATTAAATCGGACACAGATTCCCTAAAGGTGTGCTCAAGAATTCATATTATCTGACCTCAATTCTGAATGGCAGAAATAAAACTCAACTGTAATTTGTTTTCTACACATTCCAATCTAATAAGAATAACTACCAAAACAAAGTGCCCTAGGCCAGCACAGGGCTCATGGCAAAAACTCCAGAGCAATAATCATCGGAGATTAGAGGAATCTCAAGTCATGAAGAGCCAAGCATTAACAACGTAGGCTAATAGACTTCACATTTACCTCACACAACACTAATCTCTCACTATGCCTTCTAAGAACAGCATTGAAAAATAGAGAGCCAGCAATGGGACATTATGTTTTTCTCTGGACAAGGTAGCAGAACATATTAGGATAAAATTGTGATGATAAGTAAGTATGTTAATTATGGCATGCAGATGACACAAAACATAAAATTCACATTTTCAAAAATATTAAAAATAGGTTGCTGGATGGTGGCACACCTGGTTGAGCACACATATTACAATGCACAAGGACCCAGGTTCAAGCTTGTGGTCCCCACCGAAAGGGGGAAAGCTTCACAAGTGGTAAAGCAGTGTTACAGGTGTCTCTCTGTCTATTTCCTGCTCTACTTTGCCCTTCCTGCTTGATTTCTGGCTGTCTCTATCCAATAAATAAATAAATATTAAAAATTAGAAAATAATTAAGTATAAATTGAATAAAAACATGCACAAAACTTTCAAATTCTTCATATGCTCTCAGTAATCAAAATAAATAGGAATGCTTTGGGAGTCGGGTGGTAGCGCAGGGTTAAAGCACACGTGGCGCAAAGCTCAAGGACCGGTGTCAGGATCCCGGTTCAAGCCCCTGGCTCCCCGCCTGCAGGGGAGTTGCTTCACAGGTGGCGAAGGACGTGTGCAGATGTCTATCTTTCTCTCGCCCTCTCTGTCTTCCCCATCTCTCTCCATTTCCCTCTGTCCTATCCAACAAGGATGACATCAATAACAACAACAATAATAACTATAACAAGAATAAAAAACAAGGGCAACAAAAGGGAAAATAAATAAATAAATAAATATTAAAAATTTAAATAAATAAGTAGGAACGTTTTGAAATCTTCATTCAGAATCATATACAAAGGAATGTGATTTAGCATGCCACGGTTCATATTGTCAACAGTAGAAAGATTTCTCTATTAATGCTGATTCAGAATGCTAAATCTCTCCTATATTCTATAGGTCAAAGTAAATAATGTTAAACATATCAAAGTATTTTTAAAGGAACTTGGTTCTGTCTTATCTACTTATGTGCAAGGTTTCATAATATAGAAAGTAATATCTGGGGACCAGGCAGTGGTGCACTTGGTTTAGCATATGTTACCATGCATAGGGACAATGGCTTTGAGCCCTCACTCTCCACGTGCAGAGTGGCAAAGCAGGTCTGCAGATGTTTATCTTTCTCTCTTCCTCTCTACCTCCCCCTCTTGTCTCAGTGTCTCTCTGTCCTATCAAAGAAAAGGAAGAAAAGGGGGGAAAAGCAAACAAAAAATCTTTAAATAAATGAAAGTAATATCATTGTGAAGACAGAATATATATATATATTTGTTTTACTATCAGTTCTTTTTTAAATTTCTCAAACTATAGCTAATTCACTTAAGCTGATTTTTTCATGCAAAGATATGTGTAGTTTTAGTCTTCCCATCAAGCTACATTGAAACTTCATACTAGGAAATGATTAATAAAATATGTATATATTTCCAAGTATAGCCTAAATTTGCTAATTTCAATTCTGTGGTAATAGTAACTAATGAGTTTTGTCTGAATTTATCCTTCTGCCGTCTAAGCAAAGAAAGCATATGTTTGCATTCATTGGGAAAGTTAGTCTGCATACAGTTTTATGGACACAAAACCTGGAAGTAACCCAGGTGTCCAACAACAGATGAATGGCTGTGCAAGTTGTGGTCTATATACACAATGGAATACTACTCAGTACTCAGTACCCAATACTCATATATTGTCATATAGAAAACTGAGAAATGTTGTGTATGCACAAACAATTGTATTTACTGTCAACTGTAAAAAAAAATCCCCCCAAAAAGAAATAAAAAATTAAAGTATCATTATCCAAAAAGTATTTAAAAAATTCATACTACTCTATAAAAAAAAAAAAAGAAATACTACTCAGCTATAAAAAATGTTTCACCTTTTTCAGCCCAACTTGGATGGGGCTTGAAGAAATCGTGTTAAGTGAGATAAGTCAGAAATGGAAAGGTGAATATGGGATGATATCACTCATGGACAGAAGTTGAAAAAAAATCAGAAGGGACAAACCAAGCAGAACTGAGACTGGAGTCGGTGTATTACACCAAAGTAAATGACTCTGGGGTGGGGGTGGGGGTTCAGGTCCTGGAACATGATGACAGAGGACCTAGTGGGAGTTGAGTTGTTCATGTTTTAAATTAACAGATAGCACGAAACTATAGTATCTGCTGTCTATTAAAGTAAAACATGAAACCCCCAATAAATAAGTAATAAAAAAACATTATGGCCATACCCAAGGCTTATAGGCTGGCAAGGGTGACTGAATTTAGGCCTTCTCTGAATTAAAAGAGTCAGTTCTCAGAAATGCCACTAAGCTAGTTTAGTGATATAGACGTTTTAATGAGTTTTGGTAAATCTAGACTTTTATTCTTGGCAGCATAGAAAAAAGTCAAAGTGGAGTGACATTTTTCATGTAAAACATAGACATCCTGTCTAGATGAACCAATGCCATTTTAGTAAGTGCTTCCACAACTGAACATTGGAGGATTAAAGACTCCCACGTGGAGCTGGATTTCCTAGTCTTGCCTCTAAATATTATGCTTTAGCTTTTAAACATTATGTTGATAAAAAGAGATACATAATTTCCTGAGAAAAAATGTATATGGCATAGATAAGAAAAAGATCCTACAAAGGAGCCAAGATGGCTGAATGTTGGGCAAATGGGACTCCCAATAGTTTTGAATCACCTCATTAGGAATACAAAGTTTCTTAATGATGGCTTTGCTTCTGTCTTGCCTGTGAACAACAACAACAAAAAAAAAGACAAAAAAAAATCCCTCAAAAGCAAAAAAAAAAAAAAGTTTCTTTTGTTCTCCTGCTCTGGGAACATTCAGAAGATGTTTGCTCTGTAGGGAATGTACTGCTTGAAACATCAGTGTTGTTGTCCTGTTGTCCTGGTATCTACAGAGATGTAACCTTTTCAAAATTTTGTCTCAAGAGATGCTAAGAGCAAATCTCCTTCTCTATCTTTTGTCCTTCCATTATGTTTCCTTGTTCTACTCTTTCTTCTTCTTCTCCTTCTTCCATTTCTTTATTCTTCTTCCTTCTTCTTCTTCTTCTTCTTCTTCTTCTTCTTCTTCTTCTTCTTCTTCTTCTTCTTCTTCTTCTTCTTCTTCTTCTTCTTCTTCTTCTTCTTCTTCTTCTTCTTCTTCTTCTTCTTCTTCTTCTTCTTCTTCTTCTTCTTCTTCTTCTTCTTCTTCTTCTTCTTCTTCTTCTTCTTCTTCTTCTTCTTCTTCTTCTTTTACAACTGCTATTCTTATGACTCAGTGTATATACCATGATTAACCATCTTTGGTGGTTGTTTTTCATTCTTTTCTGATAGAAACGGGGGTCGGAGAGAGAGAAGAGAGGGAAAAAAGAGAGAGAAGAGGGTAACTTCAACATTGTTCCACCACATCTGAAGTCTCCTCCCTACATGTGGGGACCATGGGCTTGAACCTGGGTTCTTGAGCCTGGTAATGTTTACACTTTACCAGTAATCCATCACCTGAGAACCACCTACATTATTTTTCTTGGATATTTTTAGAGCAAGATAGTTTCTCACCTACTTCTTTGTTTATCTGTAATGTTACAGGAAAACAAAGAATCATCTCCAAAGAAGAGATCCAAAGAGCCAATGAACATATGAAAAAAAGAATAAGAATAAGAATAAGAATAAGAATAAGAAGAAGAAGAAGAAGAAGAAGAAGAAGAAGAAGGTTGAAGTCACTGAAGATCTTGGAAATATGCAAATAAACAAAAAACAATGAGATACCACTTTACACCTGTCAGAAAGCCATACATTAGAAAAAACAAAAACACCAATTGTTGGAGTGGTTGCGGGGGAGGAGGGAGGGTAATTTTCTATCTTGCCAGTGGGAATAGAAATTGGCCCAACCCCTATGAAGATTTACCAGAACTCTAGAAATGAAGTTACCTTATGACCTAGCAATCCCTCTCCTTGGGATATACCCAGGGAGAAAAAAACTATGAACAAAAATCTATACTCACCTATGTTCATAGCATCACACTTTGTAATAGCACAGACTTGCAAGCAACTCAGATCACCAGTGACAGATTAATGGCTAATAAAGTTTGGTGTATATATACACCATAAAATACCATGCAACACTTTAAAGTGAGGTCAGCTCCTTTGCAATATCTTGGTCAGAACTTAAAGGTATCTTTTTTAGTGAGAAAAGCCTGATAGAGAAGGATCAACACTGAATGATCTTATTCATAAATGGAGCTTAAGAATAAAGGGCATTAAGGGAAAATATGAGGTTAACATTGGACTGGGCATAGTGTATTGCACCAAAGTAAAGAACTCTGGGGAAGAAGGGGAAGGGACAGGGTGAAGGGACATTGAGGTCCAGGTATATCTCCTAGATACCAGTTAAGGGGAGATGAGAGATAATTCCTGTGTGTTTAAGACTTTACCTTAGGGGTCTGGCAGTAGCGCAGCAGGTTAAACGCACATGGTACAAAGCACAAGGACCAGCATAAGGATCCCGGTTGGAGCTCCATGCTCCCCACCTGAAGGGGAATCGCTTCTCAAGCGGTGAAGCAGGTCTGCAGGTGTCTGTCTTTCTTTCCCCCTCTCTGTCTTCCCCTCCTCTGTCCATTTCTTTCTGTCCTATCCAACAACAACAACATAACAATAAAGACAACAACAATAACAACATAAAGGGAAAAATAGCATTCAGGAGCAGTCGATTTTTAATGCTGGCACCGAGCCCCAGCAATAGCTCTGGAGGCAAATTAATGAATCAGTGAATTAATTAATTAATTTAAAAAACTTTCAAGAAAGAATTAACATTAATTTTTAAAAGACTACACTGTAAAGCATACTTTAAACCTTTCCAACAACAACAACAACAAAATAACAAGAAGCTTCAACATCTTTAAAAGTACACTTCTCAGAAAGGCATAAAAAGGAACAAAGAGACCCTTTTATGGCAGTTCAATAGTGTAACAGTTAACTATCAGGTTGCAGATTCACTATTTTAAGTTTTTCAATGTAAACTTATTTTAATTATGAAAGCAATGCATGCTTCCTATTTTTTACATAATGCACTACTGAAGATAATAAACTGATTTTTTTTCAATAAAAAAGTAATAAATGGGGCCAGTTGGCACCACACCTAGTTGAGAATGCCTGTTAGAATGAACAAGGACCAGGGTTCAAGCACTCTGTTTCTACCTGCAGAGGGAAAGCTTTGTGAGTGCTGGAGCAGTGTTGAAGGTGTCTCTCTGTCTTTCCCTGTGTATCTCTCCTTTCCCTCTAGATTTCTGGCTAAATAAAATAAAGATAATACAAAATTTTTTTTTAAGAATTTAAAAAAAGAAAACAGAGTCGCAGTGTTATTACAAAATCCACCAACCAAAAATGGGTGCTGACCCATGCCCAATTAAAGAAGCTAGGACTCCCACCTTCTGCACTCTATAAAGAATTTTGGCCCATACTTCCAGATGTATAAATGTTAGGGAAAGATGACCAGAGGGCTCTGAACTCCAATTCCATCAAGACCCTGGGAGAAAAGAGGAATGATGGAAGGAAATTAGGAGACAGTAATCCGTATGTGACTTTGAAAAGAAAAGAAAGGAGGACCATTAAAATAATAGGCAAACGGGGGGGGGGGGTCAGTAGATAGCACAGCGGGTTACACAAGGGGTGAAGCAGGTCTGCAGGTGTCTGTCTTTCTCTCCCCCTCTCTGTCTTCCCCTCCTCTCTCCATTTCTCTCCGTCCTATCCAACAGTGATGACATCAATAACAATAATAACAAGAGCAACAAGGGCAACAAAAATGGGAAGAAAATGGCATCCAGGAGCAGTGGATTTGTAGTGCCAGCACCAAGCCCCAGCAATAACCCTGAAGGCAAAATAATAATAATAATAATAATAATAAATAATGGGCAAATATATATATATGTAGATGGTTACAGAACTACTAGTCAACAGATGTTTGTGACCTTGGGAGAACTATTGTGTTTTCTAATATAGGGAATGGGGACACCGAGCTCTGGTGGCAAGAATAGTGTGGAATTGTACTCCTGTCATCTTATAATTTTATAAATCATCATTAAGTCACTAATAATATATATATATATAATGGAAGGGCATGGCATCTTGTATGCCTCACATCCACAGATTGACAGAAGTTGTTTCTGGAAATCTGTGGAGTCCCTGTAATTAGACGACTAAAGCAGGCTTGCGTGTTTCCTTCAGGTAATCTCATCACATTTTTGGATATTATAAGGCTTTGCTATTCTTTTTACTATACAAAGAAAGAACCGCCTATCAGTTGCACTTTCCAGAATGGGAAATATTTGACAATCTTGTCAAGATGGGTGAAGGAGGAACTTCAAACAGGGTTTGCTTAAGAAGGAACTGTATACTTCCCTTACTGACTTCAAGAGGTGTTGTGAGGACTTGTAAATATTTGGTCATTAGATGCTCATAAAAGTGTCTGTTCAATGCCTCCAGGACTGTCACAGAAGACACGTGTCTGAATCTTTAGTGGATGCAAAGCTGTCAGTGGAAGGGCAAATACTCACTGAAAATAGTGCCTTCTCACTAGATTCTGAATACTTATTTTCCTTCCCCTGCCTATAAAAGCAGTGGGTGCTCATTAAAGAGAGAATCATCTAAATCAGAGATGTTTTGGTGAAATAAATGAACAATAGCTTTAAGCCAATGCTACACATTAGTTAGTTAGATATGTAAATCTACATTCCTTTGTCACTGTGTATAAATGACTATTTTCTTCATACCTACATTCCTATCTATTCTTATATATTCACACAAATATTTTGTCCTAGCTGGCCTGGCGGTGACACCCCTGGTTAAGCACACATAGTACTAAGCACAAGGACCCATGCAAGGATCTGGGTTCCAGTCTCTGGCTCTCCCCACCTGCAGAGGGGTCATTTTATAAGAGGTGAAGCAAGTCTGCTGGTGTCTATCTTCTCCCCTCCCTCTCCATCTCCTCCTTCTCTCTCAGTTTCTCTTTGTCCTATCCAATAAAACAGAAATAATCGCCACCAGGAGTTGTGGATTTGTAGTTCTGGCAGCAAGCCCCAGTGATAACCCTGGAGGCAAGGATCACAACAACAACAAAAAAGTGTTCTGTATTCTGAAAATTTCATATATGTATTTAAAAATTCACTTAACAATTTTGTCTTCTCTTTCACTGACTAAGATAGTGATGGACGGTGTTCTACAACAAGCTTTTTAGTCAGTAAACCTCTGTCTCTCATATAAATCTCCATCACTGTTCAGTACTCTATTGTTGAAACTCAACTCGCTTCCATGCTGTGCCACATACATATTTCTACTATAATCATCAATGTTATGCACATTCATGTAACTGCTTTTCATTTTAGACCATTAACAAAGTAACAATTCTGCACAGTGCATACATTTCCAGTAAGGCTTTGATAAATGTTGATTTTTATTTTATGAAATCACTTCACTGGGGTACTTGATGATAAATTAAATTAAATTAAATGATAGCATAATGGTATGGAAAGTAAGACTCATGCCTTAAGCTGAAAAAAAATGTCCCAGGTTCAATTCCCAGAACCACCATAAACCAGCTGAGAAGTTCTGTGAAAAAAAAAAAAATCATTCAAGAAGCACCACATTATCTAAATGAACCATTAAACAGCTCCATGGCAATTTCTATTTTAAAATTATCTGTGAAGTCTTCCAATCAAACTTGCTAATAATATTTTAGAAAAATAATTTCTTTTCAATTACCTTTATGTCTTTATCAGATAGAGACAGCTAGAATTTGAGAGGAAGGGGGGACAGAGAGGGAGAGAAGCAGGGACACACCCACAGCCCTGCATCACCACTTCAAAAGCTTTCCACTTGCAGCTGGGGACTGGGGGCTTGAATCTAGATCCTTGTACATAGTAAGGTGTGCCAACACATAGCCCCTCCAAGAACATTTTACTTCTAAACTGTCCTTGCCAGAAATAATTTAACATGATGGTGGAGGAGGACCTAGGTGGAGGGTTACAGTGTTATGGGAAAGACAGAGAAATGCTACATATGTAGTAGTTACCATATTTTACTTTTGACTATAAACCAATAATCCTTCCAATAACAAATTTTTGAGCTGTGGGAAAAAAAGGAATAATTTAACAATCTGATTTAAAGCTTGATTTTAATTATTTTATGACTATATATATATATATATATATATATATATATATATATATATATATATGAGAGGAGAGGGAGAGGGGGAGGGAGAGGGAGAGGGAGAGGGAGAGGGAGAGGGAGAGGGAGAGGGAGAGGGAGAGGGAGAGGGAGAGGGAGAGGGAGAGGGAGAGGGAGAGGGAGAGGGAGAGGGAGAGGGAGAGGGAGAGGGAGAGGGAGAGGGAGAGCATTGCCAGAGCACCATTCAGCTCTGGATGATGTTCATGCTCTGAATTGTACCTGGGACCTCAGAGCCTCAGACATGAAAATCTTTTGCATAATCATTATGCTGTCTCCCCACCCTTAGATTCTGATTTAAGGAAACATAATATTCTTCTATTGTTTGATACTGTCAAATAAAACCACAGAAACATGCTATCATATGTTTTGTATGCACAGTATTTTGGAGATTTTTGGTTTTGTTTCTATGAGTTTTCCATATTTATTCATCTATTCTGTCAATTCTGTTCTGTTACTATCCTAAATAGCACATTATTTTATTCCATCATCTAATTGGTTACTGCTAGTGTATTAGGAAAGTTTCATCCAATTTATAATATTTTCAGTCATAATTTGGTTAATTATCTTGCATTTCTACAAAAACAGCTCATAAATAGTAATATATTTTCTTCTAATTACCAAGCGCTGAACTTTGTCTCCAATCCTGGATACAGTTTTAAAATGTGGCATAGCAAAGGAGATAGTTGGATTATTTCTATAATCCTTAATTACTAAAAATAAATTCAATACTTTTCAGTACACATTAATTTTGATGACCATAATTAATGTCCTGGTAGTTTAGTGTATATGTCATACTTGAGGAAAATATTTACCCATATTTATTTGTAATAATTAATTTCCTAACAGCAATAATGATATAAGTCCTACTAGTTTGTCCCGGAGTCTTCTCCTAATATACTGATGTCAGTAAATTACTTCAAAAATTCCTGTAGCTGAATTCACAGATTCATTGTTTGGCAATTATAGATAAGATGAATCATAGTTTACTTCAGGGAGTGATGCTAGAGCATCATAAAATGGATTGATAATGTTTCTATATTTTTCTAAGTAATGAACTATTTGATGTCATATTGCAATATTTTTTCATTATTTGGAAGAAATTGTGTCTAAGGAAGTAGTTCAATTTGCAAACCATTGACTTGGAGTTATGAGGCTTCAAGCATCTCATGAGTGATACTCTTCTCTCCTCTCCTCTCTCCTCTCCTTTCTCCCCTCCCCTCCCCTCCCCTCCCCTCCCCTCCCCTCCCCTCTCCTCTCCTCTCCTCTCCTCTCCTCTCCTCTCCTCTCCTCTCCTCTCCCCTCCTCTCCCCTCCTCTAGTCTCCTCTAGTCTCCTCTTCCCTTCTCCTCCTCTCCCCTGCCATATTTTCCTCTCCCCTCCCATTATCTCTAGTCTCCCCTCACCTCCTCTCCCCTTCTCTCCCATCCACTGTTCCTGGAGGCTGTCCCCCTTCATTTTGTTGCCGTTGTTGTTTATCATTGTTATTATTATTGTTGTTGTTATTTCTAACGTTGTTGGATAAGACAGAGATAAATTGAGAGAGGAGAGGAAGACAGAGAGGGAGTGAAAAAGACACCTGCGGATTTGCTTCACCGCTTGTGAAGCAACCCCCCTGCAGGTGGGGAACAAGGGACTGGAACCAGGATCCTTGCACAGGTTCTTGCGCTTCACACCATGTGCCTAACCGGTTGTGCTATCTCCCGCCCCCGCCCCAGCCCCCGTGACCGGTCTTAATAGAGGGTAAGAAACAGCGAAATAGAGAGGAAGAGAGAGGCAGAGAGAAGAGTAGAGTCAAAGCTCCACTCCTCATGATGTGTTCCCTCCGCAGTCAGGGGCCGGGACCTGAACCTGCATCCTTGAGGGAGGCAATGTGTGTCTTCTACCACATGCACCACCACCCAGTCACTAAAATACTATATATATATTATTGGTTAAAGACAGAGAGAAATTGAGAGAGAAGAGGGAGATAGAGAGGAAGAGAGACAGAGAGACGCCTGTAGACCTGCTTCACCACCTGTGAAGTGACTCCCTTGCAGTTGGGGTGCTGGGGCTTGAACTAAGATCATTATGCCGGTCATTGTGCTTTTCATCACATGCACTTAACCCACTGTGCTACTGCCCAACTCCCACTAAAATACATTTTAATAAAGCAGTGATCTGAATGCCATCCTGAGTTAAATGGTCAGCACTTTGTTAGACTTTGAGTGTTTCTTACACATCCTGATAGGTATCAGGCATTATTTGGTTTTCAGTTTTCATCACTTAAAACTATTCTCTAATTGTATCTTCTTCATTAAGATTTTAAAATATACTGGCATATTTTTGTATGAATTGTAATTTCTATCCCACATGCTGACAGATCACCTTTCATCAGAATGCCATATATTTATGCTTGTGTTTGCTTTTCCCTAGCAAAGCAGCAAAGAATTTGCCTGTCTAGCTCATAATGTCTTCTAGAATCTTATAGAATACCGTGTACATGGTGAAGCTGGCTCCTTCCCAGGTATGCTGGCATTCACATTTGAAAGATGAAAAACTAAATGTGTGTGAGGGTGGTAAATAAAAACACCTAAGCTAGTTACATGGTAGGGGGGTGAGTTGTATGTAACTCAAGTGACTCAGAGCCCAGGTACAGTGTCTCCAACCACTGTGTTGTTTGACACAAGGCTTTCTCTTGATCCATAAAATAATGACTATGGGGCCAGGCGGTGGTGCACTGGGTTAAGTGCACACATTATAGTGCACAAGGATCTGGGTTCAAGCCCTTGGTTCCCACCTGCAGGGGGAAAGTTTCACGAGCGGTGAAGCAGGTCTGCAGGTGTTTCTCTGTCTCTCTCCCACTCTAGTTCCCCCTTTCCTCACAATTTATTTCTGTTTCTTTTCAAAAAATAAAGGTTAAATTTTTTTTAAATAATGACTTCAGAAAGCTGATTTTCATTCTTTTCTATTAATTTTATTAGTGACTCAATATTTATTTACCAGGTTGCCAGATAAGATAATAGATATATAAAACCATACACCCCACCCATCATAGTTCCACATACCATCCTCTCTACTGGAAACTTCCTGTTCATTTATTCCTCTGGGAGTATGGGTCAAAATACTTTCTGGGGAGCAAAAGGTAGGAGCTCTAACTTCTGTAATAGTTTCTCCTCAGGACGTGGGCTTTAGTGGGTCCATCAATATTCTCAGACGGAGAAACCTAGCTTTCTGCTTAAATAATATCTCTTTCAAACAAGAACTAGGTTGCACAATAAATCAGACTTACGTAACCATATTCCTTAGTGTTTGGGGTTGACTGCACACAAAACACGATGATCTTTTTTTGTTTTAAGATGCATACATTATTGAATATAATTTTCAAAGTTTTGACTGGAGCTCTATTTTATTCGCCATACCAGACATATCTAAAATGCTTCCAAAATCATATAACTGGGGGGGGATATTTTTTATGGTTGCAAAAGACTAGTTTAGATGTTAGATTTTTAATAGAATACAGTGCCTTTAAAATTAAAATAATAATATTGTGAGCACTAATAAAATATCAGTGACCCATGAAATAAAAGTATGTATTGAATCAACAAGGTTAATTTTGAAATTAAATAAGTTACACTTTAATAGCATATTAAATGGGATTTATACAGGGACTTGAAATGTGGGAGTGCTTTTACTAACCTGGTTGGGGAATTCTGGTGTATGAGGCTTGGACATCGGCATCTGGCAACTCTTACATCCAACTATAGCACAGGAGCTCTAAATACATGGGGGATAGTGAGTGAAGATGTCCATCTGCTTACCCTCTGATATTTTTATTTGAGCATCTCTTTTATTTTTAACAAGATACTCATCTTGCAAAAAATAATTCTGGGGGTCGGGCGGTAGCACAGCGAGGATTAAGTGCACATGGTGCAAAGCACAAGGACCGGCTTCAGGATCTAGGTTCCAGCCTTCAGTTCCCCACCTGCAGAGGAATACTTCACAGGTGGTGAAGCAGGTCTGCAGGTGTCTATCTTTCTCTCCTCCTCTCTGTCTCCCCTCCTCTCTCCATTTCTCTTTGTCCTATCCAACAACGACAACAACAATAATAACTACGACAATAAAAGAAGGACCATAAAAGAGAATAAATAACTAAATACTTAAAAAATAATTCTGTGAGTTTATACATCTGCACTGGATATATATATATATATATATATATATATATATATATATATATGTATGTATATATTACTGTAAATAAAACCTTCATAAAATAGCCATAAGAGAAGCTCACTGAGCTTTAGTGTGACAGAGAATTAGTCAAAACTTAACCCTAAAGATCCAGTTTTCCATTTAGTAGCATAGAATGTTCCTGGCTAGCTTCGCGGGAGGGGAGACAGAGGACCAGGGACTCATGGCTGAGCTGGGAAGCAGTGCAATGTTTATTGAGAAAAGAATCTGCATTTATAGTTTCCAGGAAGGAAGTGGTAAGGTGGAAAACAGGGTGTGACTAGGAGAGGGGCTGGAGCGAAAAGAAAGTGCGAACCAGTGGGATTAAACCAGTGCCCTGCAAGCAGGGTGGTCTCAGGTAAAACAGTGATTATGCAAATAGACCACAGTGTTAAGCAGGGGGGAGCTGGTGTACTGGCCAACAGAATGAATGCCAGAAAAATGTGGGATTGGGTAGCCTTGCACCTGGTTGAGCACAGAGGACACTGGTTTAAACCCCTAGGCCCCACCTGTAGGAGGGAGTTTCATAAGCAGTGAAACAATATTGCAGGTCTCTCTTTTTTCTTTCTCCATGTCTATCTCCACTTTCTCTCTCAATTTCTGTCTGCCCATTAAATAAATAAATAAATAAATAAATAAATAAATAAATAAAGAGAACCTGAGCCCCCTCCTCCCCATGCTACCCCACTACCACCAACACAAAAGTATAGGAATATTAGACACTCAAGTGAAGGTCAGGTAGTGGAGCACCTAGTTGAGCACACACATTACCAAAAGGAAAGATCAGAGTTTTAGTTCCAGGTCCTCACCTGCAGGTTGGAAGCCTTATGGGTAGTGAAGCAGGGCTGCAGTCCCCCTACCCCAAATTTATCTCTGTTCTATCAAAATAAATAAAGATGAAGGAAGAGAGAGATAAAAGGAGAAAGAAAGAGAAAGCAGAAAGTACAATGAGACACCAATGCACTAATGTTCATGCATTGTTTGTCATTCCATTTAGTCTTTTCAGACATCCAATACACATTAGTGACTTGTGACTAATAAATTTTGGAACAACATA
Organism: Erinaceus europaeus; assembly: GCF_950295315.1. Lineage (NCBI taxonomy): Eukaryota > Metazoa > Chordata > Mammalia > Eulipotyphla > Erinaceidae > Erinaceus > Erinaceus europaeus. Next base: position 11,784,959 of record NC_080164.1, on the reverse strand, counting down.
ATAGACCCCTCCATGAGCCCCCATAGGACCTTGCCCTCAACTTGGATCAACAACGGTAGAGAGTATTCCATGCTCTGAAGGGAGGACGGACATCATAATCTCTGCTACACCTGAGGAAGATGGGTTGATATTGAGGCATCTTGGAATGTTCCAACTCGTGACCACAGAATGTGAGGTCAGATCTACAGGGATGCAAAGGTCACATAGGCTCCTAAGCTGAATATGGGCCCCAGATCACATGAAATCGATGGGATTTACAGTCAACAATATTTATACACCTTTCCCATATTAGGGAGCTACTGTCTTCCCTGATCCAGCTTTCTGGTCCTTTTTGTAGCCATGCCATCATCTTCTCAGACAATAACTTGGACCCACTGACATATCAGATTTCAGGCTCAGGGGGAAAAGAAAAAGAAAAAGAAAAAAAACTGGTATAGCTACAGGCCTTTGGGAATATAACTAAAATATGCCTATTAACTATCTACAAAATGGATGAACACCCAACTCTTCATCTGCACTATTCCAGTCTTTAGGTCCATGATTGGTCAACAATTTGTTTGGCTTTGTATGCTAACTCTCTTGTCAACCACCAGGTTCCAGTTGCTCGCATGATGCCAAACAGACTTCCTTGGACAGACAACCCCACCAATGTGTCCTGGAGTTCCACTTTCCCAGGGCCCTTCCCCACCAGGGAAAGGGAGAGACAGGCTAGGAGTATGGATCGACCTGTCAACACCCATGTTCAGCGAGGAAGCAATTCCAGCATCCAGACCTTCCACCTTCTGCATCCCACAATGACCTTGGGTCCATACTCCCAGAGGGATAAAGAATAGGAAAGCTATCAGGGGAGGGGATGGGATACGGAGATCTGGTGGTGGAAATTGTATGGAGTTGTACCCCTCTTATCCTATGTTTTAGTCAGTGTTTCCTTTTTATAAATAAACAATTTTTTAAAAATAAAAGAAAACCTGGACAAAAAAAAATAGATTGGGGCAGCAACATCTCTAGCCCAGCTGACAGGTTAAACTTTGTCTCAATTGGACCAGCAAAATAGCTCATGTGTATAGTAGGCTGATTTGCCATGTGCACGACTAAGGTTTGAGTCTGGCCCCTGCCTCACTGAAGGAAGCTTTGTTGTTTTGGTTTCATCCACTGTCTCTTGGGTAACTCTCTCTAGCTGAGAAATAAGAAGAGGGACTTGTATTTGTCCTACATTGACCAAATAACACATGACTAACCTGCAAAACATATGAGTTAATCATTGGGATTCCATTCTGGGAAAAGGTTTCTTTTCTGATCTTGATCAAACAAGGTCCTACTATGTGAATAGATGAATAATCTGTGATTTTTTTTCTGTGTATGTTTTGCTTTGCTTTGCTTTGCCATAAGGTTATTGGAGCAGGTCTGTGTCTATGTGAGACTATTCAGTTCCTGTTTCCTATGCTATTATTATATAGACAGAGGCAGAGAGAGAGAAGAGACACCTTCAGCACTGCCCCAATACTCATGAAGATTCCCATCATTGTATTAGGGAACTGAGAGCTTGATCTGGGTCCTCACTCAAGACAACGTGTGAGCTCTACTGATGTACCATGGTCCTGTCCTGGGTAGTCGGTGATTTTACTCCCTCTGCTCCATTCCCATAAGATCCACTGCTTCTGTAGATATCTTACATCCCTGAGTCAAACATATAGTTAGGCTACAGCATCATTTAGGATGATGGGCTGGAAGGATGGTGGGAGCCTTTTGAGCAAGGAGAGAAAGATTGGCATACTGCACCTCACTCCCTAGCTGTGTGACAGTGACAAAACCCCATATTCAGGCCTTGCCAGTCAGACTTATATTCCTTAGTGCTGAAATGATATTAATTTGCAGTTTCCAAGATTTCTTCTCTGTCTTACTTTTGAGATTGATCTCTTCATAACAGATCGGAATATTAAGAAGCAAGGAAATTGGATCCGAGTTATAATTAATTTGGTCAGCATATCCAAGGAATATTGGTTCTGTGACAAATATGCCTCCCCTTTATCCATCCACACATCAATATTTGCTAGGATATACAGTACTGATTATCACCAATTTTTTTCCTTTTTTTTGATATATCACTGAAATTTATTTATTTATTTATTATTATTTGTTATTTATAAAAAGGAAACATTGACTAAACCATAGGATAAGAGGGGTAAAGCTTTTCACAGTTCCCACCATCAGAACTCTGTATCCCATCCCCTCTAGAGAGCTTTCCTAATCTTTAAACCTCTTGGAGTGTGGACCCAGGGTCATTGTGGGAAGCAGAAAGTGGAAGGTATGGCTTCTGTAATTGCGTCCCTGCTGAACAAGGGCATTAACAGGTCGATCAATACTCCCAGCCTATCTCTCTCTTTCCCTAGTGGGGAAGGGCTCTGGAGAAGTGGATCTACAAGAAACACTGGTGGTGTTGTCTGTCCAGGAAAGTCTGTTTGGCATGATGCTAGCATCTGGAACCTGGCAGTTGACAAGAGAGTTACCATGCAAATCCAAACAAATTGTTGATCTATCATAAACCTAAGGGCTGGAATAGTGCAGATGAAGAGTTGGGGGTCCTCCATTTTGTAGACATCTAGTAGGCATATTTTAGTTAAATTTCAAAGGGCTCTTGACTATACTTTTTTCTTTTTTTTTTTTTTTTTTTTTTACTTTTTACCCCTGAGCCTGAAATCTGATATGTCAGTGGATACAAGTTATTGTCTGAGAAGATGATGTCATGACTGGAAGAAGGACCACAAAGCTGGATCAGGGAATAGAGTAGCTCCCTAATACAGGAAAGGGGTATAAATATTGTTGACTGTAAACCCCATCGATTTGATGTGATCTGGGACCCATGACTAGCTTAGGAGCCTGTGTGAACTCTGCATCCCTATAGATCTGAGCTCATATTCTGTGGTCATGAGTAGGAACATTCCATGTTGCCATAATATCTATCCATCTTCCTCAGGTGTAGCATAGAGTATGTTGTAAATCCTCCCTTCAGAGGATGGAACATTCTCTACCATTGTTGATACAGGTTGAGGGCAAGGTTCTATGGGGGCCCAAAAAGGAGTCTGTTGTGTTGTTACTGATATTAATGATTCTTAACAATAGAGAGAGGCATTTATTAGAAGCCTCAGCCCATCCTTTCTGTTTGGGAATCTCAGAACTCCCCGACTAGGGTCCCAGCTAATGGGGTGGCCTAATAGTGACTAAAGAATCATCCTTAAAGTATGCCTGTCTCTTGCCCTTATTTAGCTTTTGCAGTCCTTGCTTTGATAAGGTTAGCTATGAAGTGAGTGAGAAATCTGTAATAGGAAGTAGGTGAGGAAGGGTATCTAAGTAGACATTATTTCATTATAAACTTGATACTGACTCAGTACAGACCATTGTGTATTTTTGCTTTCAGGTATATATTTTGCCCTAATTTATGGATACATGTGAACATATACTCTATCTTATAGGACCTGGTCTATATCTAGGTTTTGGGACTTTGTTAGGAAGTAAACCTCCTAGAATGGAATTAGAGAATAACATGAAAGGAAAGGTCTCCCCGGAGTAATGAGGGTGAAGGGTTGCCATCCCATGCCTGACATCTGTGGACACAGTCTAAAGTGAAGCATGCTGAGGTGGTACTGGTTGTGTTGATTAGGTTGGGACCATTGGATGCAATATCATTTGGTATTAATTGAAAGAACCATGCAAGAAAGTGAGCACCACCCCAGAGGTTCCAGGACTGTGGGACATATAGGCTCTATAGTGGAAGTGGGAGGTTCCTGCTATTTTAGTGTTTAAGAAGGCACTATAGAAAGTTATTGCTATAATCACATTGTTTGGCAAATGGGTTAACTTTGAAAAATCCTTTTGTTAGGATTTTCTGTATCATACACGTCATCACCATATTTTATGTTCTTTGACATTATTTGTATAGTTATACCACCGGTTACTTTTCTTCTCCCTGGACTAAGCTTTAAAGAGAGTCAACATATCAAAGACTCAGCCTATGTATTAAAAAGACTCATTTTGTGCTTTAAAAAGTTTGAAACATTCAATCACTTTTTTCTATCTCATATTACTTAAATAGAGATTTATATGACTACAAATTAATAGGACTGTACATAAACACTATTCCCACCACCAAAAGACTGTGTCCCTCCCTGTCCCATGAAGCTGGACATCCACCCTCACCCTCACCCCAGGTTTTTTACTTTGGTGCCCTACTACAAATTTAGTCAGATTCTGCTTTGAGTTTTCCTTTCTGTTATTCTTTCTCAACTTCTGTTTCTGAGTGAGATCATTTCATACTTGTCATTATCTTTCTGACTTAGCTCACTTAACATAATTCCTTCTAGCTCCATCCAAGATGGGTCAGAGAAGGCGGGTTAATGAATTTAATAGTTCTTAGTAGCTGCATAGTATTCCATTATGTATACATACCACAGCTTTCTCAGCCACTCATCTGTTGTTGGGCACCTGAGTTGCTTTCAGGTTTTAGCTATTACAAATTGTGCAGCTATGAACATAGGTGTACAAATATCTTTTTGGTTGGGTGTTATGGAGTCCTTGGGGTATATCCCCAGGAGAAAAATCACTGGGTCATATGGAAGGTCCGTGTCTAGCCTTGTGAGAGTTCTCCAGACTGCTCTCCACAGAGGCTGGACCGATTTACATTCCCACCAACATTGCAGAAGGGTTCCTCTGTTCCCATAGCCTCTCCAGAATTTGTTACTACTGTCCTTTTTGATGTATGCCATTCCCACAGGAGTGAGGTGGTATCTCAACGTTGTCCTTATTTGCATTTCTCTGACAATCAGTGACCTGTAGAAATTTTTCATATGTTTGTTAGCCTTTTGGATCTCTTCTAAGTTGAATGTTTTGTGCATATCCTCTGCCCATTTTTGAATGGGGTCATTTGCTTTTTTTGTTGCTAAGTTTGCTGAGCTCTTTGTATATTTTGGCTATTAGTCTCTTGTCTGATGTCTATTCTGTGTGGGGGATGATCATCAACTTCTATAAAATTACCTGAAACAACACCTATGGGCATCTAATCTTTGATAAGGGGGCCCAAAGGATTAAATGGAAAAAGGAGGCTCTCTTCAATAAATGGTGCTGGAAAAACTGGGTTGAAACATGCAGAAGAATGAAATTGAACCACTTTATCTCACCAGAAACAAAAATCAACTCCAAATGGATCAAAGACCTAGATGTCAGACCAGAAACAATCAAATACTTAGAGGAAAACATTGGTAAAACACTTTCCCACATACACCTCAAGGACATCTTTGATGAATCAAACCCAATTGCAAGGAAGACCAAAGCAGAAACAAACCAATGGGACTACATCAAATTGAAAAGCTTCTGCACATCCAAAGAAACTATTAAACAAACAGAGAGACCCCTCACAAAATGGGAGAAGATCTTCACATGCCAGACATCAGACAAGAAACTAATCACCAAAATATATAAAGAGCTCAGCAAACTTAGCCGCAAAAAAGCAAATGACCCCATCCAAAAATGGGCAGAGGAAATGAACAAAACATTCACCTCAGAGGAGATCCAAAAGGCTAACAAACATATGAAAAACTGCTCTAGGTCACTGATTATCAGAGAAATGCAAATCAAGACAACACTAAGATACCACCTCACTCCTGTAAGAATGGCATACATCAAAAAGGACAGCAGCAACAAATGCTGGAGAGGATGTGGGGACAGAGGAACCCTTTTACATTGCTGGTGGGAATGTAAATTGGTACAGCCTCTGTGGAGAGCAGTCTGGAAAACTCTCAGAAGGCTAGACATGGAACTTCCATATGACCCAATAATTCCTCTCCTGGGGTTATACCCCAAGGACTCCATAACACCCAACCAAAAAGAGGTGTGTACTCCTATGTTCATAGCAGCACAATTCATAATAGCTAAAACCTGGAAGCAACCCAGGTGCCCAACAACAGATGAGTGGCTGAGAAAGCTGTGGTATATATACACAATGGAATACTATGCAGCTATCAAGAACAATGAACCCACCTTCTCTGACCCATCTTGGACAGAGCTAGAAGGAATTATGTTAAGTGAACTAAGTCAGAAAGATAAAGATGAGTATGGGATGATCCCACTCATCAACAGAAGCTGACTAAGAAGATCTGAAAGGGAAACTAAAAGCAGGACCTGATCAAATTGTAAGTAGGGCACCAAAGTAAAAACCCAGTGGTGAGGGGTAGGCATGTAGCTTCCTGGGCCAGTGGGGGGTGGGAGTGGGCGGGAGGGATGGGTCACAGTCCTTTGGTGGTGGGAATGGTGTTTATGTACACTCCTAGCAAAATGTAGACATATAAATCAGTAGCTAATTAATATGAGAGGGGGAAATCAATTGTATGTCTCAAAGTTTCTCAAAAGACAAACTGAATCTTTTTAATATATAGGCTATGTATTTGATATGCGGACTCTCTCAAAAGCCTAGACCAAGTAGATTAGAAGCTTCCAATAGCACAGCTATATACAAGATACTGGGTACTGTCCAGCAAACCATAACAAAGGGACTTTTCAAAGTTAACCCAATTAACAAATAATGTGATGATAATATTAACTATTGAGTGTCTTTTTGAACCCTGAGACAGCAGGAACCTCACATCTTCACTATAGAGCCCCTACTTCCCCCAGTCCTGGAACCCTTGGATAGGGCCCACTTTCCCGTATGCATCTCCCAATCCAAACCAAATAACATTGCATCTGCCGATCACAACCTAACCAAAGCAACGATTGCTACCTCAACATGCTTCACCTCAGAATGTATCCAGAGACTTCACGTGTGGAATGACAACCCTTCAGCTTCATTACTCGGGTGAGACCTTTCCTTTAATAGTACACTCTAATTTCATCTCAGGTAGTTCACTTTCTAACAAAGTCCCATAACCTAGATATACACCAGTTTCTGTGAGAGAGAGCTTATGTGCACACGTATCCATAAACTACTGCAAAATATATACCTGAAAGCAGGACTACACTAGAGTTTGCAGTGAGTACCTCCCTAACACTTCCTCTCCACTATTCCAAGCTTGGGATCCATGATTGCTCAACAAATTGTTTGGCTTCATATGTTAACTCTGTTTTCAATCACCAGGTTCCAGATGCCACCAGGATGCTGGCTAGGCTTCCCTGGATTGAAGACCCCACCAATGTGTCCTGGAGCTCAGCTTCCCCAGAGTCACACCCTACTAGGGAAAGAGAGAGGCAGACTGGGGGTATGGACTGACCAGTCAACGCCCATGTTCAGCGGGGAAGCAATTACAGAAGCCAGACCTTCTACCTTCTGCATCCCTCAACGACCCTGGGTCCATGCTCCCAGAGGGATAGAGAATGGGAAAGCTATCAGGGGAGGGGGTGGGTTATGGGGATTGGGTGTTGGGAATTGTGTGGAATTGTACCCCTCTTACCTTATGCTTTTGTTCACTAATCCTTTCTTAAATAAAAAATTTAAAAAATAAAGAAAGAAAGAAAGAAAGAAAGAAAGAAAGAAAGAAAGAAAGAAAGAAAAAAAAATTACCTGAAACACTGAATTAGTGGGCAGTGTATTGATGTCTCTCAGTTAGAGATATGTATATGTTAGAGAGTGATACAGACGGATTTGTAACTACAGAAACTGATGATTGCATTGGTTATTATCTTAAGTAACTCACTTACATACATTTTATTTTCTCCATATTAGAAAAAAAAAGCATGTGAGTTACAGACATTAAGTGATGAGTGATTTTCCTGAGCCACTAACAGGTACCGGAATTGGTTCATATCCCATTCAAATCCTTTACCCCAGAGATGAAGCTCTTGCAATCCCCTGGAGTGTCCATCACCATCCCCATCTTGTGGTCATCTCTTTCTGAGAGTTGAAACAAGAAGCTGAGTATCACCTTGATTGACTTCAACTGTGAACATGTTCTGGGAAGACAGAAGAAAGCACTTAGCTTTCTCACTACTCTGAGGATATCCCCAGATGAGACTAAACTGTTATTATTTGGGAGTTTAAATTAATTTTAGCAAGTGGAAATGTTGTAAATATAGAATCCTCAAATATTTAATATTCACTGCATATATATGTATATTAATATATATATTAGTAAAATATGTGTATATCTATTTTAAACGTCTCTGTCTATAACTTTTTGCTGTGAGAGTATAAACTGAGGCCAGGAAAGTATCACAGTGATAGCACATAGGACTTGCATCCAAGAACCTCTAGGTCTGAACTCTGGCATCTCCTATAGCCAGAGGTGAGTTGGTTTGATCAAAAGAGATAGAGGGACAGAGAGAGGGTGTATGTATAATCTGACTTCCAACCTCTGCTTCTCCTCACAGATGATTCCTTGCACCCCCCTTTAGTGTCTATACATAAGCACATGAACACAGATGCTCATATGCATATGCATCACACTGTCACATCATAACTGTATCTAATCATGCTTTCCAATGCATAAAAGTGTCATTCAATTATTCATTGTCCCAGCACACCAAGTAGCAAGCATATGGGCCGGTCAATATCATCTATATTAGAATGCAGTAAAAATGAATCGTAATGGTGTTTGTCTAGGAGGTGTAGGGCTGGCTGTGGAGGGAGGAACTGTTAATGACGAGAGATGTCTTCTGGGTTGGGGGAAGGGGTTTGAGGAGAACATCCAATGGTTAAGCCTGCAGCAGTTGTTAAAACAGTCTCTGCTTTCACTGACCTTTATTGGATTGTGCACTTTAGATGGGTGTATTGTGTGCCATGCAAATGCTGTCACAAGGAATCTATTGTTAGAGCCAAAGTGAGGCCTCAGCTAACACATGCAGGGGCCTGCTGAACCTGGCAGGTCCTATCATCTCTGCTGAGAAGTTTATACTCACAGAGGGTTTCCTCTGCACAGTAATCACGTGCTAGTGAAACTCCATTATCCACCTGTCACCAGAAAACTGAGAAGCTCTGCGTGCTGGTGTGAGTTGGAAACGTCTATTACTTTGTCAGCACATGAACAGGGAGAAGGGTTTTCATCTCTCTAGATGAATTGGAACAGGTGCAGTGTGCTGCCAAGATCACTCATTAAAATTACTCGGGATGCGGATTTATTTTGCGTAAGAAGTTTTGTGTGTGCTTCTAAATGTTTATATGGGCCTGCAGGTTTTGCAAAGTTGACCACAGAGTTGAGATTTATGTCACTTCATAGATGGAGATGTTTCCCACTTCCAGATTAAGACGCTGGCATAGTTCATCTTTGGAAGACTTGTATTACAAATGTAAATTGCTTTTATTATCCAGAGTGGCTGAGTTAGGTTGGGATGCATATATGCTTTCAGTTTGCATCACTTAGGTTTGACTCCATAGAATAATATCAATAGTTTTTATGTATAATTATTAGAGAGTTTATGGGTATTCTCTCTCCAAATTCTGCCTATCTGTAGCTGAAGGAAAAAAGTGTTACAGGGTGCATGAAGAAGGGAACGGAAAGATGAATCTATCCCATAGGCTATTCTTTAAGTATACATATATCTGAATCTGAGTATGGGAAAACCTGGATTTGAGGAACTTAGGCACTACTAAGCAAGTCGCTAACCTATCCCTCCCTTAAATACTTAATCTCTTAAGGCCTAGCTCAGGTGCCACTTCTTTTCGCGAATCTTCTGGAGATCTTTTAAGCTGGAATCAATGTTCCTTTCTATTCTCCCCTAGAATTGCACACCTCAGGTATGTTAGATGCCAGGCAGGTGGAGGTACAAAGGCAGAATGAAATCAGTGATTCTGATGAAGGTCTAGATACTGAATCAATTGTACCCATTTACGAGTTATAAAACCTACTCGTGTGGAGGTATTTTTTTGTAGTTGTTGTTCCATCCCTTTAAGGAATTTTGGTGGTTTCTTGATAGGGACAGCATGGAATCTGTATATGGCTCTGGGTAGGATGGTCATTTTGAAGATACTCTTCCTATCCAAGAGTTTGGAATATATTTCCATTCCTTTGTATTTCTTTCTATTTCCTTGAAGAGTGACTCATAGTTTTCAGTATGAAAAGCAATCTTAAAAAAGAAGACTCCGCTTCCCCAGAGACCCACCCTACTAGGGAAAGAGAGAGGCAGACTGGGAGTATGGACCGACCAGTCAACGCCCATGTTCAGTGGGGAAGCAATTACAGAAGCCAGACCTTCCACCTTCTGCATCCCACAATGACCCTGGGTCCATGCTCCCAGAGGGATGGAGAATGGGAAAGCTATCAGGAGAGGGGATGGGATATGGAGATTGGGTGGTGGGAATTGTGTGGAATTGTACCCCTCCTACCCTATGGTTTTGTTAATTAATCATTTCTTAAATAAAAAATAATTTTAAAAAAAGACTGAAGACATCCTGACTTTAAACTATACTAAAAAATTGCTGTAATCAAAACAGACTGGTACTAGAACCAAAATAGACACACAGACCAGTGGAATATAATTTAAAGCCTAGAAATAAGCCTCCATGCCTATGAATAACTAATTTTTGACAAGAGGACCCAAAACATTAAGTGGAGAGTTTTTCCAATAAGTGGTATTAGGAAAATTAGACTGTAACCTGAAATGAATAAACACTACAGAGTGGGGGATGATATTTATACAATGTGCCATAGATAAGGTACTAATATAGAAAATACAGAAATAACTCAGTAAACTAAGTATAAGAAAAATAAATAGCCCCATTAGAAAATGCTGTGAGGACATGGGGAGAAATTTCACCAAGGAAGAGATCCAGAGGGTCAAAAGTCACATGAGAAAGTGCTCCATTATTGCCAAATAAATACAAATAAAGACAACAATGATTCACCATTCTGTGTTTTTAAATTGTATTATCTTTATTTATTTACTGGATAGAGACAGCCAGAAATTGAGAGGGAAAGGGGTGGTAGAGAAGCAGAGAGATAGAGAAATATCTGCAGCTTTGCTTTAACATTCAAGAATCTTTCGCTGTATCAATGGGTCTGGGGCTCAAACCTGGATCCTTGCACACTGTAACATGTGCACTCAACCAGATGAGCCACCGCCTGGCCCCTAATATGGCAGTCTATACCTGTAAGAATCTTATACACAAGAAAGGACAGTAGCAAGAAATGTTGGAGAGGATGATGGGGGCGCGTGGAAAGATATTTCTGTATGACTAGTGGAAGTGGAAGTTTACCCAGCCTTTTTGGAAGATGAACTGGATATTTCTCCTAACACTAAAAATGGTATTACCCCATTACCCAACAGTTTCTCTTCTGAGTATTTACCCAAAATAAACAAATAGATTTATCAGAAGATATCTATGTATACCCATGTTCATAGCAGGACAATTTGTAACACCCCAAACCTGGACACAACCTAGATGTCTAATGAGAGACAAGTGGCAATAATAATAATAATAATAATAATAATAATAATAACAATACACAATGAAATATTACTTATCTGTTAAAAATATTGAAGCTATCTTCTTTGCCTCATAATGGATGGAACTTTAAGACATCATGTTATGTGAGAGAATCCAAAAAGGTAGACACCAAATGATTTCACTTATATGCACGACTTAGTAAATAAGGATAGAGAATAAAAAGTGAAAGTAGACTGGGTATGGTATATTGCATCAAAACAAAGGACTCTGAGAAGGGTATGGGAGGAAGGAAGGGACAGAAGAGAACATTAGGGTCATGATTCATAATAAAATTGTACCAGGTACCAGTGACTACACTGTAAATCATCAACCTCTTCAGTAAAAGAAATGGATTATAGAATTATTTTGTACAAAAATCAAATGGCAATGTCACTTACATCATTCAGTATCATTGTGAGGACTAATTAAGAGAAGACAGCACCATACTACCAACAGCGTTCAGAGGAAGAATCACTCCTGAAATGATGGTCATTACTAGTTACCAGGAAGGCAGGGTAGTACCATAAACTAATTTGAAAAAGGAGAGTTAAGTTGAGTTTCTATACTATATTGACAGGTAGGGAAATTAGCTATATGAGTGCTAACTCCTTCACCTGTACAGCTCATACATTGGGGGTTAAAGGTGGTTTGGGAGGTTATGTGAGGATACCATGCAATGAAGTTTGTGTGCATGTTTTTATTTTACAATATTTTCGTGGTCTTTACTTATTTATTGGATAGAAACAGTCAGAAATCGAGAGGGAAGGAGGAGATAGAGAGGAAGAGAGACAGAGAGACACCTGCAGCTCTGCTTCACCATTTGCAAAGCTTTCCCCCTGCAGGTGGGAACCAGGAGCTCAAGTCAAAGCTGGTCCTTGAACATTGTAATCTGTGACTCACCCAGATGCACCACCACCTGGTCCCCATATGTTTCATAAGTGATAAGATTCATTATTTGGAGGACATTGAGTATTTTGCAAACAGTAAGTGAATTGTAATGGTTTTGGTAATCACTGCTAGTGTCATCATTCTCTAACTAGATTGCAGTAAATCACCCACATCTGTACATCACTTTGCTCCTATTAATGAAGACGACTACTTTAAGGATAAAGACTGAGAGGCATTATGCTTCAACATCATGTTAATTGTGCATTGAAAAGTAATCCCTCACTCATGAAAAATACAGTGTCAGTTTCAGGGCTTACAAAGTAAAAAAGGAGATTCTTTTCCAAACCCTTTTTGTTCAAAAATCAAATTTAAATGTACAAGACCAAGCACAGGCACTTTCCAAAACCCCTAACCCCCCAAAAAAGCCCAAACATAAAATTACTCAATAGTTACAGAAGATAGCTCTGATTTGGGGGGATCATCTCTGGTTGCTTCAGCACAAGCACTGGTCTTTGGCTGTTCTGGCATTTCTTCCTCTTTTTCTGCCAGCCCACCAAAAGACCCCAAGGGGAAAGTGCTTTCACAATTCTGGGTTGAGGAGACCTGTGAAATCACAGGCATCTGAACAGAGGAGTTGCTTTCAAAACTGTGTTCTCCAAGGTCATACTGAACAAGGGTCTCCTCTTGTTCCTGGTTTAAGTAATCCGGCACTAAGAAATCACTTCATACCTGGCCAGTTGTTGACTGTTAGTGTCTAACTAATTAGCTTATTGCCTAAATTAATTTTCCTCTTGCTCCATGTTACATATGCTGGCCGGTGTGTTACCATATAAAGAAAAAAATATTGGAGATGGTCTATATTTTATATATAGATTTATGGATTGTTGGGTATGTTTCTATTGTGCTGTTTTGGACATAATAAAGAATTCTTTGTTAGGCTATGTTCTTAGCCCAAATAAGATTGTTTACAAAATCCCATATGACAGCTATACATTGTCCTTGTTCCAAGGTATTTTTAGACATCGTCACATTATCAACAGCAGCTAGTATAGTTTCTACAGAATGTAAGCAATAATATAAAAGATGAAGAGGCTGTAAAATGATAGCCTATGACTTTTAAGTTTAAGAACAAAAGAATTAAGATTAAAGAAATGCTAAAAACCAAAAAAAAAAAAAAAAGACTGAGAGGCAGAGAGAGTAGTGGAAGAGACCACTGCAGTGGGAACTGGGCTTGAACCTGAGTCTCCACATCACAAAGCAGTGCACTCACTATCCAGGAGAGCTCTTATATGTCTTTCCTATAAACTTCAGGACAAAGGATATTTTAGGTGCTGCATTGACACAGACTCAAGTCACACCACTGTATCCCTTATGGCTTGTTTTATTATTTGTACAGGTGTTCATTTGTCCATTAGACTCAAAAAGCTGTACAATGTGCTGGTTTTCACATTCCAAAACTGTTTGAGTGGGACTTAATGATTAGGGAAGGTTGCAGCCCTGGTCTTGAATTTCTGGACACAAACTGTGCTCACATTCCAGACCTTATGTAAAAAACCAATAGATACGGGAGTGGGTTTCTTTTGCCTTATTTGAGGTTTTGTGCAGAAATGCAATTAATCAACAAATACAAAGAGTGGTTTGGCCATTTATAAGCCTTTTTATATAATGATATGTTTCTGTATAGTGTCGGATCACATGCCAGGAAGGACCCTCTCATCCAACCTGCTGTCTGGCTTCCCCTGAACTTTGACTTTAGACTGTTCAACAGCTGGGGTGACACATGGTACTATAATTAGAGTGTCCTGGCACTGTGTGTGTTCATGGCAAGTCAAAGCAGTCAGCCTACCTCTTCCTCTATTAAACTTCTTATGGATCACTTTATTGGTGAAATGTTGATTTATAATCCTGCTGTCACCGGTGTAATGTTTCACATCACCACAGTCTCCATCAAGTCTTTCACTTCCTCCTCCATAAGGCAATTTGCTTTTCAGATTCCCACTCTTTACAGTTCTTGGCTCTGCTGGTAGACAGTACATAACTCATTAAAATTATCCTCTGACCAATGCCCATGTCCAAGGGAGAAGCAATTATCGAAGCCATACCTCCCACCCTCTGCACCCCATAATGATCCTGGGTCCCTGCTCCCAGAGGGGATAAAGAATTGGGAAGCTCCAATGGAGGGGGTGGAGTGATGCAGAACTCTGGTGGTGGGACTTGTGTGGAATTATCCTACGGTCTTGTTGACCATTATTAAATCAAATTAAATAAATAAATAAAATTATCCTCTGTTTTTTTCTCTTTCTCTGCTTCTTAGATCCTATCTATGAGTGCTATAACCAGTTACTCTTCATCTTAAAGTTGGGTCCCAACTGACTTGTTCCAGCTTAAATACTAGTCCTTCATTGTTTTGGAGGTCTAAAGGACAAGATTATCAGTATTACTTCTTCTCCTTCTCCTTCTCCTTCTCCTTCTCCTTCTCCTTCTCCTTCTCCTTCTCCTTCTCCTTCTCCTTCTCCATCTTCTTCTTCCTTAATCCCAGTAACTGAGAAGCAGTTTCATGTGAATGGCTGAGACTTGCCCGCAATGGTTTCTGTGTGACTGGACAGAGTCTGCCTAGTGTAGAATCAGGAAGCAGTGCAGGATATGAAAGGGAAATTGCTGGAGTGTGGAACATGGCTTTTCATAAAGAAATAAGGACATGATACAAATCTGTTGTTGATCAGAGAACATATTTTCTTCAGAATGGCCCTGATACTAGGCAACAATTGAGAAGTCTTGACCGGCAGTGGAGAATCGCTGTGCCCACAACTTTTGTCCTTATCTGGGTAGCTCTACAAAGGCTTTCTGACAACTCTCCCAAGGTTTGTCCTCCTTATAAAGTCTGTACTACTAGACCTTCCAGTAAACCACAGTCCAACCCCCAGTGCACAGCTAAAACGGAAAACAAACGGAAAATTTAATAGACCATAGGAGAAACTATTTAGCGGCCACATTCCTGTGTTGATACTCTGATCCAGCTCATATGAACACGGGCTGATGTTCATAGAATAAGGCAGTTAGACTCCACACATCAAGGGGGGAAAGTTAAGCAAAGAGACAGGTGAAACTGCTACTCTCAGTAACATGTACAATTCATATAGTCAATTCAAAGTTTTTTGGTAAGCCCACATCCTCTGAGATAAAAGTGAACCAGATCGGTTTCTAAATCTTGCTCATGTGTGGCCCCAGGAAAGAGCACTTCAGATATCCGATGATGCCCCTCTTTGAGCAGTCACGCCCCGGGAGTTTGAAACACAAAATATTACTTTCCTCCTCCTCCTTCTTCTGCCTCTTTTCCCCTCTGCTTCCTCATCTCTGCTCACACTCTCAAAGCTGAAAGACACTGGGTTTGGAATTGCAAACTGAAAAGACAAAAGAGCTTCCACAGCTTGTGGTTTATCCCATCCTGGGAAGCAGCACAGACTTCAGGTGCTGCGGAAAGCCATCTGTAGCTCTTGAGGCTATGGAATTGCAGTGTGTGTGCTGAGTACTTTCTGGCCGCTTTGCTTCCAGCTGGAAAGACCACTGAGGAAGCCCCATCCCTCAGCTCTTTCGGCAAAATTGCCTCTATCCATCCCATCTGGTGTTTTCCAGTGATGGAGAGCTGCCTGAACTGTCCCAGCCACCCAGCAGAGGAGAGGGCTGCCAGGATTCCCTCCAGAGAGATGCAGGGATTGGTGTTTTCAGGTGAATCACGTAATGCTTATCTTTTACCTGCCATGGAACGGTGACCCCATACCTGGCTCAGAAAGGCACAAGGTGGGGAGGATGGGGTTGTCACCTGTGTGCCAGGACCAGAGAAATGGAAATACACAGAGCAAACCATACAGAGCCCTCCTGGTCTAGAGCATGAAACAAAACACAGCAGCTTTGAACTGAAACCTCAGAGGTAGTTGGAACCGAGGTAAAACTGGAATCATAACATCATAAGAGGAAACAAACCTAATAAGTCCCTAACGAGGAAGGTGAAAAAGAAAGGAAGAGGGGTTGAGAAGAGAGGAAGGGGAATGAACAAGGAACAGGTATTCTTACATTGTCTGAGGACCCGGAGCCCTTCATGCCCCTGCCCACTGTTTATCCAGGCAAGTGGAGAGCAGACAAAGAGTTCTTTGTGTATTCTTCCAGACTTTCTTTTTCCAGAGTGTCCCCATTGAACAAGAGCCTTGTGTGACATGCTGACAAAGACCTCCATCCTCCTTTTATCTGTTCTATTCTCTAGTCTCTCCTTACTTCTCCGGGCCCATATGTCAGGTCCCTTTCATCTCTTCTAAGAAATAATTATCATCAGACCTGCTCTGTGAAAAGCTATGACATAGCACTTGACACCCAAGCCCTTTCAAATGGATCTCCTTGAAAAAGGCTTGTTAATACCAGACAGAGCCTTCTGGATTAATGTGTCGTGTATTATTGTCACAAGACAGCACCTCCAAGATACTTACCTGTGAATCCCTGGGGAAGAGTTATAGGAGTAAATGTCATCTAATTCAATTTGTGCATTTACAGAGAAAACATATATCTTTTTGTGCATATATATGGTGTTATATATGCTTCACAAAAAATAGACCTTTTATATCAATAGTTACAGATAATTAGACTAAAACAAAAGCTGGAGAAGACTATAAATACACCAAAGCTCTCAATGATTGATAACTATCATTACAAAGCATTGTGTTTACCTCTATGTTACCTAAAACAAAATTACTATAGTAAGTTTAATTATTAAAAATGGAGGGGAAAATGTCATAGATCCTAAAGGGGGATACATTTTCGGAAGTGAATTTGGAAATGACTCCATATGAGTAGATACCATTAGACAAATAAACATGGGAGTTGGAAAAGCCATGGCCATTCTTTGGGTGCATGAGCTTGAGAATCACCTTATCAAAGCAAATGTAGTTCGTACATTTCTGTAAACGTTCTTAAAACACTGAGGTGTATCACTGGAGGGGATTACCACAACTCAGCATCCAGAAAGATGGCTCAGCTGGTAGAGCTCTTGCCTTTCATTGGAAGTGGGAGGGTTCCAGACTTAGCACCACATGGCTCTGCTATGGAATGAGAAAAGATTTGACAGTTTCTACTCTCTCTCTCTCTCTCCCTCTCTCTCTCTCTCTTTTCTCTCTTTCTCCTCTCTCTCAGGCAACCCAGCCCAAAGTGGTGAAAAATAGACATGTACTAGGTTCTAGTGACATAAACAAAATTACAAAATGTCAGACTCAGCAGATTTTTGAAACATTCCTCTACTGAGGACAGTCCTGTTGTGCCTTAAACTAGACAGGCAGATCTCTAGGATAAATCTAATAATGAATCCTTCCTTTCTTCCTTCCTTTCTCTCTCTTTCTCCCTTTCTTTTCTTCTTTCTCTCTTTCTTTCTTTCTTCCTTATTTTTGCCTCCAGGGTTATAACTGGGTCCTAGTACCTGTGCCTGGATATGAATCCACTGGTCCGGGTGGCCATTGTTTTTTTCCATTTTGTAGTTATCATTGCTGTTGTTGTTATTGCTGTTGTTGTTGCTGGATAGGAGAGAGAGAAATTGAGAGAGGGAAGACAGAAAGAGAGAGAGAGAGAGAAAGAGAAAGATAGATATCTGCAGACCTACTTTCACTGCTTGTGAAGCTACCGCCCTGCAGGTGGGCAAATCACTACTTTTCTTTTTTTTTTTTTTTTTTTTTTTCTCCTCCAGGGTTATTGCTGGGCTCGGTGCCTGCACCATAAATCCACCGCTCCTGGAGGCCATTTTTCCCCCTTTTTGTTGCCCTAGTTGTTGCAGCCTCGTTGTGGTTATTATTGCCGTTGTTGACGTTGCTTTGTTGTTGGATAGGACAGAGAGAAATGGAGAGAGGAGGGGAAGACAGAGAGAGAGGGGGAGAGAAAGATAGACACCTGCAGACCTGCTTCACCGCCTGTGAAGCGACTCCCCTGCAGGTGGGGAGCCGGGGGCTCGAACCGGGATCCTTACACTGGTCCCTGCGCTTTGCGCCATGTGCGCTTAACCCACTGCGCCACCGCCCGACCCCCAAATCACTACTTTTCTGATGTTCACATGCATGGTTTAACTCTAACTCTTCCTCTCAAGAACCAAAAAGGGCTGGAGCAGTTTGTTACCACCACGGGGTGGTGCAGACACTACAGAGGAGGTCCTGTGGGACTCAGAAGCTCTGGTGCTGTGAGGGCTCTGCTTCCCTCTCAGTGCCAAAACTTGCTCAGAGGGCTGAAATCATGACCTGTGTGTGGCTCCAGTTGCCATTAAAGAGCTAAGGAGTCTTCAAGTGAGACCCTCCCACAGATATGTCTTCTTTGTTCTCTTGGTTTGAGGGGATCTTCGGTGATGTTCCATTTCACCATTCTAGGCTTTCTGAAAAAAATCCTGCAAACTTAATCCTGGAAATGGAACCCATGAGCAAAGGATGCACCAGCAGGCATCACAGTCAAAACTTAGTAGGCATATGTTTCTAGGAATTCTTCCATTTCTTCCATATTTTCTAGCTTGGTGGCATATAGTTCCTCATAGAAGTTTCACATGATTTTTTGGATTTCTTGGTGTCAGTTGTGATATCTCCTCTATTGTTTAAGTTTCTATTAATTTGAGTCTTCTTTTTTTTTTTTTTTTCGTGAATCTGGCTAGGGGTTTGTTAATCTTGTTTAATTTTTCCAAGAACCAACATTTGGCTTCATTGATCTTTTGTATGGTTCTCTTATTTTCGATGTTTATTTCTGCTCTCATTTTAGTTATTTCTGTCCTCCTGGTTGCTTTAGGGTTCCTTTGTTCCTATAGTAATAGGTATATGTGTGACTTAGAAAGGAAGTGACAATGAGATCATAGGAAAAAAAGGGGGGGCAGATCTATACAACTCTAGACAGATAGCTGTAGAAATAATAGTTAACCCATATCTGCAACATTGAGAGAACCGCTGTAGCTTTCAATGGAGGGACTGGGGATCCAGAACTCTGGTGACAGGAACAGCGTAGAGTTGCACCCCTGTTATCTTCTAATTCTGTAAGTCGATATTAAATAACTAATAAAATCTTAACAAAGATTCCCAGGCAATTGGTAGACATATTAGAACTTGAAAAGCAGTATAAAGAGTCAGAAGGATAAAGGTTCAAAATCACATCTGCCTATGACTCCTCACTCATTCACTCACTCACTCACTCACTGAAAGTGTGTTCTTCTGCTTTATATCTTAATTCTTTTTCAGTCATCAGGTTCCAGATGCTACCATGATGACTTGACTTCCCTGGATAGACAACCCCACCAAGTGTCCTGGAGCTCCACTTCTCTAGAACCCAGCCCCACTAGGGAAAGACAGAGACAGGCTGGGAGTAATGATCCACCTGCCAATGCCCATGTTCAGCGGGGAAGCAATTACAGAAGCCAGACCTTCCACTTTCTGCATCTCACAATGACCTTGGGTCCATACTCCCAGAGGGATAAAGAATAGGAAAGTTACCAGGGGAGGGTATGGGAGGGATATGGGATACTTACTTCTGGTGGTGGGAACTGTGGAGTTATACCCCTCTTATCCTATGGTCTTGTCAATATTTCCATATTATAAATAAAAATTATATAAATTAAAAAAAAAACTTAGTAGGCACTGCCTATTGTTTATGTTTGCTTAGGGTCAAATCAGATCATTTCACTCTCAAGTCCTGTGACTGTCTTCCCTGTTCTGCAGGTGGCACACTAAGCTGAGGAGAGGTAAGGTAATCTCCATGTGGATCATCTACCTAATAGATAGGCTTTGTACCTTGGGTAGAGCCACTGATGTCCCCAGCCTTTATAAGATTGTACTTAAGCTACTCTGTGTACCCCAATTCAGAGTCATGATCCAGTTAATTCTCTTAATTTTTTTATATTTATTTATTTTCCCTTTTGTTGCCCTTGTTTTTTTTACTGTTGTTATAGTTATTATTGTTATAGTTATTGATGTTGTTATTGTTGGATAGGACAGAGAGAAATGAAGAGAGAAGGGAAAGACAGAGATGGGGAGGGAAAGATAGACACCTGCAGACCTGCTTCACCGTCTGTGAAGTGACTCCCCCGCAGGTGGAGAGCTGAGGGCTCCATCTGAGATCCTTATGCTGATCCTTGCGCTTTGGGCCATGTGGGCTTAACCGCTGCACTACTGCTCAACTCCCACATCTCTTAAAATTCAAGTGAATCAACTCTGTGGAACCAGCCTCAGAGACTATATTAAATAAAGGTCAAAGACTACACCAAGTCTTAGACCCTATTCTCAGAACAAGCATATAGAGTTTATTTATCAACGTGAGAGTATCTGCAGGGCTCAGGTAGCAGTTCACCTGTTTAAGGACACACACCTCAGTGTGTAAGTACTCAATTCAAGTCCCTGACCCCCACCTGCATGGAGAAAACTTTATGAGTGGTGAAGTGGGGCAGTAGGTATCTCTCTTTCTCCTTCTTTATTTCCCCCACCCTCTCAATCTCTCTGTTTCTATCCAATAATAAATAAATACAATAAAAAATAAACTAAAGGGGAGTCGGGCTGTAGCGCAGCGGGTTAAGCGCAGGTGGCGCAAAGCACAAGGACCAGCATAAGGATCCCGGTTCGAACTCCGGCTCCCCACCTGCAGGGGAGTCGCTTCACAGGCAGTAAGGCAGGTCTGCAGGTGTCTATCTTTCTCTCCTCCTCTCTGTCTTCCCCTCCTCTCCATTTCCACGACAACAATAATAATAACTACAACAATAAAACAACAAGGGCAACAAAAGGGAATAAATAAAATAATAAAAAATAAAAATAAAAAACCTAAAATTAAATAAATAAATAAAATAGTTAAAGAGAGGTAGTGTATCTGTAAGTAAGATATTATTGCTGGAGGTATATGGACCATGCTTCTCTTGCTCAGGTCCTGCCCTGGTACTTTATTAACTGAGTGACTTTGCCAAGTTGTATAATGACATCTCTAGGCTTGAGATTCCATTTATTTCTTTTTTAAAGCATTTCTTAGCATTTTATTTATTCTCTTCTGTTTCCCCCTTTTTTATTATTGCTGTAGTTATTGACGTTGTAGTTGGATAGGACAGAGAGAAATGGAGAGAGGAGGGGAAGACAGAGAGGGGGAAGATAAATACCTGCAGACCTGCTTCACTGCTTGTGAAGCGACTCCCTTGCAGGTGGGGAGAAGGGACTCAAACTGGGATCCTTATGCGGGTCCTTGTGCTTTGCTTCACCTGTGCTTAACCCGCTGTGCTACCGCCCTATTCCCTCAGCTTCCATTTCTATTAAAAGGTAAGACCAGCAGTTGCCTATGCTAGAGGCTTCCCATGGAGACTGGATGTTTTCTTGCACAGAAAATGTTTATAAAGTAAGTACTCTGTAAGCTGAAGTTATCTCTTTTTTTTAGTATCCCTTTCCATTGAAATAAATCCATTTGGCAAACACACTTGTCATGTTCTTCTTAGGAACATGAATTTTAGGGAGACCTTTGAGCCCAGCCATACCTGAGGAACATCAAAGACAGTCTCCCTTCAGGGGGTCACAGAATGCAAACCTTGACCAAGCTACAAAGGAAAATGCTTATCTTTGAAATGCTATTGGCAAGCATAGCTATGCCTTCTGGCTTCTAACTTAGAGCATTTGAATGAAGGAAACTTTCCTGTCTGGCTCCATCTCTCTCCTCTCACACTCTCAATCAAACCCACAGGATTTCTTAAGAGACTTCTTTCTTTCCACATTATAGTCTCTTTTATACATTTCCTAATTTTAAATTTAAAACACTACCTATGCTGGGAATTGTTCAGTGTTGGTAATTTATGAGACTTTTGCAAAAAAAAAAAAAAAAAAAAAAGACAATCTTAAGGATGCATGTGTGTATCTACTTGGCAAGGCAGTCGTGATTTATAAAAAGACAGTCTGGTGACACTCCTATAAAGGCAGCTTTCATGTGGCAAGTGTAAGGCAAAAAGAAAACCTGCTGCCAGTTGAATGACAAACTCTTCTGCCATTTAAAGAGACTTATAAATGCCACCCAAGTTTCAGTTTGATTCACAGGCATGGAGACTGTGCCACCATAGAGAGGATGCCCAAGGTACATTAATATCACCTGCTCATGATATTGGAGTGTCAATTGCATATTATTTGACCTTTGTATCTAACCACTGTTTGTGGCTCTATCATCATTGGTTTTAGAGTGAGAGAGTGATCCAGCTTCTTTCATCTATCCTGGAGTAACATATTCCAATTTTTTGACAGATGTATTGCATGAAAACAAAACATGGAGGGTTGAACTGCACTCATGAGATTCTTCTGAACTATTTTCTAATAAATGGCTTTGCGCTGGAGCTCTGCATCCCTTCTTTCAAGTTAAGGATCATGTCTTTTCTGAAAATGTTGAGTAGTGTACCACAGACAGGAGTCCAGTTGCATCTGTAGGCCATTCCCTCACAACTTTCAAGTTATCAGACAGAATGCCTACAACAGATAACTGATCAAACTTCATGATGTGATGAATTCACAAACCCTTTCCAAGGCCGCAGAACCCCGCACGCACATGGAATGGGAGTACATAAATGCTCTCACCATTCATATTGGCTAGAGTGCTTCATCATATTCGTCATATTCTGTATCAGTCAAGCTAGGTTTGGTGTTCTGTGTTCCTATATTATTTGAATATTTGAACTTACATTCCCAACTCATTTATTGAGATACATGGTCATTGCTACAATTCTAGCAGCTTACACCAAAACACCATTGTTTGTTCAGACATCATGGTAGTGATGGCCCATACCCATGTTACCTGAACTTATGGAATCTTGCTAATAGATTAAACTCTTTATTGACTCTCTTCAGTCTTACAACAGGAAAAAGGGATCACAGTATGATATAAATCTATCTAACAACTGTTCTCATGTCTTTAGTCAAAGTAGGGCATATCATCATCCTCTACAGTGGGACATCAAAGAAAGACAAATTGGAATATTGTTCTGTGATTGGGAATTTCAACTTTTAAAAATCAATTTTTTGGGCTGGTTCAATAGTTCATTTGGTTTGTGACTTTCTTTGCCTTGTCACCCAGGTTTGAGCCTGGCCCCCACATTGATGGAAGCTTTGGTGACCCAGACTTGTATGTTTTAGTTGTTGATCTAATTTGATGTCTACCCTCTCTAAGCACCAGCTTTTAGTCCTGGGAATCACTCACACACACACATCCCCATCTAAAAAACTCCTCTGGGAGTATTCTATCATGGACCTAGTAGTTGTAGAGGCTATGATTCCCATTCCTGGTCAAATACAATTCTTAGCCTGTATACCTACTGAGAATGTGATAAGTAAGCACAGCTGCCAGAACGGGGGAGTGTTCTGATCTCATACTCTCTCTTGCCATCTCTCATAAGAAATAAATCTTTTGAGGGCCAGGCAGTGGCACACCTGGTCATGAACTCATATTACAGTTCACAAGGACCAGGGTTCAAGCCCCTGGTCCCTAGCTGCAGGGGGAAAGCTTTGCAAGTGGTAAAACAGGGCTGCAGATGTCTCGCTGTCTCTCTCCCTTTCTATCTCCCCCTTCCTCTCGATTTCTGATCATCTGTATTCAATAAATAAAAATAATAAAAATAAAAAACCTTTAAAATAAATAAATCTTTAAAAACATTCCTGACATTCATCTTGAAGAACAAGTAAAACTTAACTCTTTGAGGGGAAATTTGAGGAGCTGAAGCTGGTAGGATACAGAGCAGATTCCTTACATCCAGACAATAATGGTGCCTCCCATGGATGTTCTGTGAAGCTGAGGTTAAGAGGATGAATAGGAAGCTTTCAACTGTGCAACACAGAACAGGCTCCTTCACTGAGAAGCTCCACACTGAATTAGGACTTAACTTCTCCAAGTCTTAATTTTATTTCTGATAGAAAAATGACAGTGTTGAATGAAAGGACATTATGACCCTTATAACATCTGGTATCATTTAAAGTCCAAGTCAACGATTTTCCTTTGTTTTGGTGCAATACACCAAACCCTGGGGAGGGAGGAGAGAGGGAGGAGGGAGGGGGGGAGAGATAGATGGGTGGTATATGTGTGTGGGAAGGGATGGCAGGGACTTTGAGGTCATGATACCCAAAGATGAAGGGTCATGATGGGGGGCACGTAGTGAAAGCATTTTGCAGACACCTATCATGGTCATACTGTACCCATGTCTCAACAACTGTTCTGTAAGCCACTATCCCCCAATAAAATTATAGAAGAATTATAGAAGAAGGATGAGGAGAGGGAGCAGGAGGGTGAACAGGAGAAGGAGAAGGAGGAAGAGGGAGAGGATACTTTTCCATGGTGTGTTAGATAATCAGTAAGTGGTACTTCACTAATAAGCTGTTACAACAAGAGTATAGACCAGATCAGGTTTGTTCAGGGAGGTATGACACTATTCCAACCTGCAGCTTCATGATCAGTTAACAATTAGTTTGGCTTTATATGTTAACTCTCTTTTCGGTCACCAGGTTCCAGATGCTACCATGATGCCAGTCAGACTTCCCTGGACAGACAACCTCACAATGTGTCCTGGAGCTCCAATTCCCCAGATCTCTGCCCCACTAAGGAAAGAGAGAGGCAGGCTGGGAGTATGGATAGGCCTGTCAACACCCATTGACAGGTCAGCAGGGAAGCAATTATAGAAGCCAGAACTTCCATCTTCTGCATCTCACAATGACTTTGAGTAAGTCCATACTCCCAGAGAGTTAAAGAATAGGAAAGCTATCAGGGGAGGGGATGGGATACAGAGTTCTGGTGGTGGGAATTGTGTGGAGTTGTACCCCTCTTATCCTATGGTTTTGTCAGTGTTTCCTTTTTGTAAATAAAAATATAAAATAAAATAAGAAAAAGGGTGTAGAAGATAATTCACTGTATTCTGAAGGAATATGAGTTTCACGGGCTGTCTGGGTTACTCCTCCACCTGACCTCCTCCAGACTTCTCTTCCTCAGAAGCATGAATCCCCCTTTCCTGAAATGACTGTGACTGGGAACGCACTGGCACTCAAGACAGCCTTTTTTTTTCTTTTTTTTTTTTTTTTTTTTTTGGCAATGGTACACTCTAACAATGAAAAGAGTTCCTTTTCCTTTTGCTGAAAGACTGTAGATGAGAAAGAAAAGACAAAAGCATCTTGACACTGTTGTTAAAATTCGGAGGCTCTAGCTGGCCGGGCTGGCTTCACGGGCGGGTAACAGAGACGCGGAGACAACGGCTGGGCAGGGAAGCTGTATTTCTTTATTCAGGAACAACGATTCATAAACTAAACCAAACTAATCACCAAACAGAACTCTGTTGTCTCTTTGCGGCGGCGCAAGCACTCTCACTCTGTAACTCAGAAACCCTGGCACTCTGGAACCCAGGAACTCTGGCAGGGTCCCTCTCCAACTGTGGAACTCTCCAACTCCGGCGGGGTTCCTAGGGGCGGGGCCAAGTGGGCCCTGGACTGATCCAATTCTCTTGGCGGGGGAGAACTAGAACCCAATGTAAAGCATATAACATGACACTGCCTTGCAGACAGAAAAATGAGAGGTGGGACTGTGTGAGAGACTGACTTAGGAAAGCAGAAACTTGGACCTTTCCACAGGGGCTGTAAAGATGCAGAAAGAGTGAGGAACAGGCACAGCAGGAAGCAAGGAGAGAATTTTAGCAGATGGAGAAGGAAAGAAAGTGGAGAATCTGAGCTTCAGGCTTGTAGTGGCTACTCCAGTCAGGTAAGGGAAGCAGACAGGATGAAATCTTGAGGACTGCTGTTAGCCAAGGAACCAAGGTGAAAGAGAATGTATTTTTCACCCATAAAGTTCAATAGTGCTTTTAGAATTGCAAATATGCATTTAAATTTAATAATACAATTATGGTATATTAAATGTCAAATGACTGTTACAGAAAAGCACTTAAAATGAATACATATGCATGAGATAAATTCTGTCTAGTTGTCAAGGTCTGCATTCAGTGTTACATAAGCCAGCCTTTTTCACTGAATTTTCTTACAGCTTAAGGTTGTAGAGATCTATGAATTTCATCGGTATTTAAAGTCGCATGAGCAAAGCGACTTAAAAAGAAGAGGAGAAACAGGAGATCCAGGCAGTACAACAGCAAAACTCAAACCTTATTTAAAGTCAAAGTGAACTGATGTTGAAGGTGGCCTCTGTCCGCGCTGTTGTCCTCAGTCCTCAGCACCATCGCTGTTTACAAACTGGTGTTTTAAACACCAGCGGGGAGCTCCCTCTGACCAAACGATGTCCTTTTTCTTCTTTCCCTCTCTCTTTCCTTGCATTTTCCCTTCAATTTTCTCTTCATCCAGTCCCCCCTTCCCATTTTCCTTCTTTCATTCCTCCCCCCTCTCTCTTATTCTTTTTTTAAATGAAATGAAATGAAATGAAATTTATTCTCTTTTGTTGCCCTTGTTGTTTTATTGTTGTAGATGTCGTCCTTGTTGGATAGGACAGAGAGAAATGGAGAGAGGAGGGGAAGACAGAGAGGGGGAGAGAAAGACAGACACCTGCAGACCTGCTTCACCGCCTGTGAAGGGACTCCTTGGAAGATGGGGAGTCAGGGGCTCAAACTGGGATCCTTATGCCGGTCCTTGTGCTTTGCTCCAAGTGCACGTAACCCAATGTCCTACTGCCTGACTCCCCTCTTTCTTATTGTTGTCCTACTTCTTTCCTTTTTTTCTTCCTTCCTTCCTTCCTTCATTCCTTCATTCCTTCCCTCCTTTCTTTACTACTGCCCATAATGTTCCATTTATCTCTCTAATAGTCTTAATCAGAGGTCTATGCTTTTTTTTTTACTTTTTGAATATTTTTATTTATTTATTTATTTATTTAAGAAAGGATAAATTAACAAAACCATTGGGTAGGAGGGGTACAACTCCACACAATTCCCACCACCCAATCTCCATAACCCACCCCCTCCCCTGATAGCTTTCCCATTCTCTATCCCTCTGGGAGTATGGACCCAGGGTCATTGTGGGATGCAGAAGGTGGAAGGTCTGGCTTCTGTAATTGCTTCCCCTCTGAACATGGGCGTTGACTGGTCGGTCCATACTCCCAGTCTGCCTCTCTCTTTCCCTAGTAGGCTGGGTCTCTGGGGAAGCGGAGCTCTAGGACACATTGGTGGGGTCTTCAGTCCAGGGAAGCCTGGCCGGCATCCTGATGGCATCTGGAACCTGGAGGCTGAAAAGACAGTTAACATATGAAGCCAAACAAATTGTTGAGCAATCAGGGACCCAAAGCTTGTAATAGTGGAGAGGAAGTGTTAAGGGGGTACTCACTGCAAACTCTAGTGTACTTCTACTTTCAGGTATATATTTTGCAGTAGTTTATGGATACCTGTGAACATATGCTTTTAACCACACAATTATGACACTAGTACACATGCAGGATGGCATGAAAGCTTCCTGTAGCCATCACTATCCATCTACCAGATAGTTATTTTTCAGTGATTTTCCTTCAAAGAAATCTTTTTTCAACATGTTGGGGTAGACGCACTGCTAGAGGACTGGTCATTTCCTTAAGCTAATAATGAGTTGCAACAGGGAAGGTAACAAAGCATAGGATTTGCCTACATAAGGTTAATATATATTCAACGATGAGGAGAAGTAGGCAGACACTGCACATCCCTGTGGTATGTATAGAATGGTCTTCTGAGATAGTGCCTCTTATCTCCAGATTTTTTTTTTGAGGGGTACAGATATCCTGAAAGTTACTTCACTTTCTCAATATAGAGTTCATGTGATGAGTGACCAAATTCATTGACCTCTCCTCTGTCTTGACATGCTTGCAGATTCCCTTGTAAATGATTATTCTTTGAAAAGCATAGGTCTGTAACGACAAAGAATGACATAGGAACTGCAGCATGGTGTAGAAACTGAAAAATAAATAAGCAAATATATATACAAAAGGACTGACTAACAAGAAGAGACTTCAAATCTCAGCCAGAATTGGGGAGGACTAGAACAGGCTGAATTAGCATGAGATCACCCCAGAGAAGTTAAATATTTTCATACTAAGTAGTGGTAAAACTCAGGAATTTGAATGGCAGAATTAGATGCCTTTTAGTAGAATAATTAGATGAAAGGGTTGCCTCCATTATTTTTATATGATGGCAGATTTATCTAATATATATATGGGAGAGGCTGGGTGGTGGGGTATCTGGTACTGCACAGATGTTACCATATGTAAGGACCCAGGTTCAAGCCTCAGGTCCCCACCTATAGGGAGAAAGCTTTATGTGTATTGAAGCTGGGCTGCAGGTATCTCTCTCTCCCTCCTTTTCTCCCTACCCTTCCCCCTCAGCTTTTTCATGTCTCTATCTAAATAAATACATATATTTACATGTATATATATGTATACATGTAAATATATATACATGTAAATATATGTACATAAATACATATATATATATATGTATATATATATATATATATATATATATATATGAAATAGTACTTCCCGTAAATGTGGACTGTTGTATACAGTAGCATGAGATTCAGTCAGTATTTAGTAATTCATTGACAAAGAGGCCAAGGTCATTAGATATTTGAAAATAAAGTTTCTTTGGAGAGGGAATTAGAAAGAGATCTTTTGTCATCTCCTCTGATGCTTCCCTGTGTAGGGAGTTATCCACTATAGTAAGACAAGAAGTTTCTTAGTCATATTTTTCACACTTCTACAAGGAAACTGGACAGCTTTTTGTATGTCTCTTTGTTCTCTCACAAATATCTGTAAGGGTGTATGTGATGATGTTCAGTGCTATATATTTGTTATTTCTTTTTATTGAGGAATCTTTAACCTATATAGGTATGTTAATTTCAGGTGTAAATCATAAATATTTTATCTTTGTATGAAATGCCAAATAATCCCAATGAGTCTAGCTGATATCTAACCCTTTACATAGATACAGATGATTTAAGATCTGTTCTCTTAGTGACTTTCTACTATGCAGTATGGCATTATGAACTCTAGCTACTATACTATGGTTTATATCCTCAGGACTTATTTTATTTATGGCTGTAAGTTTATCACCACGGAATCTCTTTACCTACTTCTATTTTATATAGAAGCCCTATACTAACTGAAAGTCAACACCCATTCAAATTTAAACCCAGTTAATATCTTGAGAACCATATACTAACTGAAAGTCAACACTGATTCAAATTCAAACCCAGTTAGTATCTTGAGGGAACACAATCTCTTAGCAGTTGGATGTCCCTGAAAATTCCTCTTCTCTCCTATATCACATGAGTTTCACTTGATGAGCCAGTAGCTCTAGAAAGCTGTGACTGTCTGTAGCCCCCAAATCATACAAGAGGGCATGATGGTGTTATCTATACCTCTTGGCCCAAAGAAATATTCTGTTTTATTCTGTTTGTTTTATGAGCATATCAAATATCACTTCAGATTTATTATCTTCTTTCTAAATTAGAAATTCAAAGGAAAAGAAAGGAGTGATTTGTAGTAATCTCCTAAAATTTCCAAATTCTTAGGTAAAAGACAAAATAGTAACATGGAAAAACAATGCTATTCAGAGCAGAATACAAAAAAAAAAGTAAAACAATGAACTTTTAATATCCTCAGAGAGAAAGGGAAGAAAAATGGCATCTATACATAAAGTAAAAGAAATATGTGTGGGAAAAAAAAGGAAGTGCTCTTGCAAATTAAAAAGATGAAAAATAAATAAAAACACATTTTTATAAATGATAAAAATATATAATAAAAAGAAAAATGTGTTAGGTAATGAAGAAGAGACAAGACAGTTACATGATCCATCCTGAAAGTACATAAAGAGATTAGTGAAACTTGGGGACAGAGTCATGAAAGAAACATATCCAGATGCAAATGACAGAGATCTACACTAAAAGTTCCTGTCAATGTAGATTATAAAGACTGCATCTGGGAGTCGGGCAGTAGCTCAGCGGGTTAAACGCAGGTGGTGCCAAATGCAAGGATGCCGGTTCAAGCCCCCGGCTCCCCACCAGCAGGGGAGTCACTTCACAGGCAGTGAAGCAGGTCTGCAGGTGTCTGTCTTTCTCTCCCCCTCTCTGTCTTCCCCTTCTCTCTCCATTTCTCTCTGTTCTATCCAACAATGATGACATCATCAACAACAATAATAACTACAACAATAAAAAAAGACAAGGGCAACAAAAGGGAATAAATATTTTTTAAAAGACTGAATCTAAGATAAAGAACTTGTTCACTCACTGCAGTCTGTTTCATCCAACCACACTACACCATGTGTTCTCATCCAACAAGAGAATCTATAATTCACATTGAGAATCATAAATCACATTGAGGAACTTTCAAAAAATGTCATCAAGAGCCCACTGTAGCACTTTCTCCTTCATCCTTGACAGATATCAAATATCAGTAGCTTTCTTCCCACCACCATTATTTGGAGTTCATAGGGAATTATTTTTACCTAGTTTTCTTATAAAAGGTAGGCCTTGGGTTTTACATGCTTAATTGTCTTTATGGGGAAACTTGAAGAGAATATAACTTAATGCTATGCCCTTGTTTTTATTAGTACTTTTTTTGGGGTAGATCAAAAAGTACAATGTATGCATGTGCATGTTCACAGTCTAATATAACACTTATTTATCTGGTCTTGGTTTGGTATATGACCAGTCTTACATCACAAGGTGTGCTGCACAGAATGCTATAGACCAAAAGCAGGGTTCACATAGACCATATTCGTACCTGAACACTTTTGTAGAAAAATCCCCCCTTCTGAGGCCTTTTTTGTGGACACAACACAGTTCTTTTCTTTGTCCTCCCCCCTCCCCCCCTTTGTTGTTGTTGTTGTTGTTGTTGTTGTTGTTGTTGTTGTTTCAAAGTGCTGGATGCCACCTACTGATATATTCAATAACACACATGGTTCTCTTCATCTTTAATCTGACAGTCAAACATTTAATCCCTCTTAAACTTTGCTTCTCTGGCTTCATCTACTTGCTACACAACAGAGACAATTCTCTATTTAAATGGTGCAGATGATTTATTTAATCATGCCAGCTTGGATCATCTCCTCACTGAGGGCAAACTGTGTCATGTGGCATAACCAAATCATTCCAGTGAAATCCAGAATTTGAATTCCCAGGTATGGTGCAGGTCATGTATGTGAGGGGATTGAATATGAAATCTGCCTACCGCATTTCCTCTTCTGACTATGCAATCCATTAAAAAGAAATAAAATGCAGACTATGGCTATTGAAAAGATGTCCTCATTTCTGATGAAGGTGATTAGAGAGATGATGGTCTTTGCATGATCTGAAAGTGAACTTGCAAAAATCCCCTCAACAAATTAGACTACTGTACTTTCCCATTTCTGACCTCAGGTACAATTTCCAACCTGCATGAAGAAGACCCCAACTTGAAAAACTTACACATGTCAAGAGAGCAAACCAGTTTGCAGCTGCCCTGTAGCCAAACAGAGCTCAGTAGAGGAGACCAAAACAAGAACAATGAGTAAGTTGAGGTTAAACATTCAAAAATATGAATCTTTCATTCTTTCTTTTTTTCAGAAATTGCCAACTTAATAACATAACTCTTGCCATGAAAAAAAAAAAAAGTTAAAAGGCTACTAGAAGCTATTTACAGTGACATACCCTTATTTGAATATTAAAGAAATTTTAATTTTCTGCCTTTCTTCCAAAGTTAGCATGTCATTTTTATCTCATTGTCAGACCAAATCTCTCCTAAATAATTTAGGAGAATTCAGAATACAATCATTGAGAAAGGCAACATATTTTTTTAGAGCACACTATTATATATTACAGGGTTGATGTAGTTAGTGGTTTTACTCTTTCCAAAGTCAATAAACAAAAGATCTGATAGTCTAGTCCAGTAGATCTTCACTATCAGTCGACCCTCTCGTGGTGCATCCCGTGAGTCCCCATTCATTGAGGAAACTGACGATCCTTCCTAGCCAACTGAATCCACATGGATCCCAGTCACTTTCAAAGCCAGCAACAAGCAGCTCCTGACAGCTTTGCTGTTGACTGGCTACGGAAGAAGGGCAAACGCTAGAAGAAGAAGTAAGGATCACAAAATAATAGAATACAAAGTAAGATAATGTGAATGCAATTAATGATAGATTTTTTTTTAAATGTCATTTAAAAGCAAGAGGCAAACATATTCAGTTCCAAGTGGTAATCAGGGTGGAAGTATAGGACATAGAAGACAGATGTAGGGGTGTGGGAAATGGATAGATATGGACCATGAAGAGATGTCACCACAAAGAGACCCAAGGGCATATGTGTCTCACCCATATAGTCCTGAAGATGAAGAATGAAACTTGAGAGACAGCCTTTTTGCTTCTTAACACTTGCTTTTAATCCTTTCCCTGTCCCCCATGCCCACCCTCCAAAGGGGCACTTCACTCTAGAGATTAGAATATCTTTTACGATTACATATATTAAAAATTGAGACAATATATCAGACTGAAGTAGAGGGAATATGTAGTGTTACAAGTCATTGTGATAATAATCCTTCTCTTGGGTTTACAAAAAAACAAACAGACTTCACTACAGGAAGATGACAGAAACTACAGAACATTATTCTGAAAGTACCTCAAACTCAGCATGTCTCAAACTGAACACGTGAATCTCCTTTTCACTCAGCCTCTTGCTGTGTCAATCTTATCAAATGTAACTAATTCTAAAAAGTAGAAACTTGAGATTCTTCCTTAATTTCATTTCCTCAGTCTGTGGATAAATCCTGATTACTCAAACTATAAAGCATCATGATTTATATCTCAATATGTTATTTCCACAATTTTTAAGCCAAGCTCCTTCACATTTTTAATGTTTTGAGAAATTCTACTGTATAAAGAGTCTTACTACATCCTGGACAGAGCTAGAAGAAATTATGTTATATGAGATCAGTCAAAAAGAGAAAGATGAGTATAGGATGATTCCACCCCACACTTTAACAGAATTTGAGAAAGAACAGAAAGAGAAACATAAAGCAGAATTTGGCTGAGTTTGGACTACTGTATTACAGTAAAAAGTAAGAAAAAAAAAAAACTCAAGGAGAGAGGGCTGGTTGGTTTTCAGCTCACTATGGTGGGGTGGGGTAGGGACACAGACCTTTGGTGGCAGGGATGATGTTAATATATATTCATATTAGCTTATAGTCTTTAAATGACTAAACAATATGAAAGGAAAAACCTAGATTGAATGTGTCAACCATTTTTATTGTTATTGATTTTCACCGTTGTAAACGGTTGGAAAAAACCATAGGAGAGAGGGCTACAATTCCAAATAATTCCCACCAACTGAGTTCCGCATTCCCTTCCCTCCATTGGAAGCTTTCCTATGCGAGTAGGGACCAGGATCATTATGGGTGCAAAAAGGTCAGTCTTCTGTAATAGCTTTTCCGCTGGACATGCAGTCTTGAGCTTTTTAAAGTATAGACCCCAGTTCTGAGTATATATTTCTTCAATGTAAGCAATTAAGGTTTCAAATTGGTAACCTGACTCAATTTTAACAGTAAATATTAAAAAATAAAAAAAGTCTTACCTCCATTCATACCTCCCCCATTGCCATTATATCTTCCAACTAGTTGATAAAGAGATATTTCTGAATTAGGCAAATAACATCATGCTTAGTGAGACAGTTAATTCTGTTTACAAAGCATTTATTAAACATTTTCTTCTTTTTTGTTGAAAGTTTTTATTTTTTTTTTATTTAAGAAAAGATAAATTAACAAATCCATAGGGTAGGAGGGGTACAACTCCACACAATTCCCACCACCCAATCTCCATATCCCATCCCCTCCCCTGATAGCTTTCCCATTCTCTATCCCTCTGGGAGCATGGACCCAGGGTCATTGTGGGTTGCAGAAAGTGGAAGGTCTGGCTTCTGTAATTGCTTCCCCTCTGAACATGGAGGTTAACTGGTCGTTCCATACTCCCAGTCTGCCTATCTCTTTCCCTAGTAGGGTGGATCTCTGGGGAAGCAGACCTCCAGAAGACATTAGTGGGGTCCTCAGTCCAGGGAAGCCTGGCCGGCATCCTGATGGCATCTGGAACCTGGTGACTGAAAAGAGAGTTAACATACGAAGCCAAACAAATTGTTGAGCAATCATGGTCCCAAAGCTTGGAATAGTGGAGAGGAAGTGTTAGGGGGGTACTCATTGCAAACTCTAGTGTACTTCTGCTATCAGGTATATATTTTGCAGTAGTTTATGGATACGTGTGAATATATGCTCTCTCTCACAGAAACTGGTGTATATCCAGGTTTCGGGACTTTGTTAGAAAGTGAACCACCTGAGATGGAATTAGAGTATACTATGAAAGGAAAGGTCTCACTCGGGTAGTGAAGCTGAAGGGTTGTCATTCCACACATGAAGTCTCTGGACACAGTCTGAAGTGAAGCATGTTGAGGTGGCAATTGTTGTGTTGATTAGGTTTCTATTGGCAGATGCAATATTATTTGAGATGGATTGAGAGAGGCATACGGGAAAGTGGGCCCTAACCGAAGGTTCCAGGACTGGGGGAAGTAGAGGCTCTATAGTGGAGATGTGAGGTTTCTGCTGTCTTAGGGTTCAGAAAGACAATCAATAGTTAATGTTATCATCACATTATTTGGTAATTGGGTTAACTTTGAAAAGTCCTTTTGTTAGGGTTTGCTGTACAGTACCCAGTATCTTGCATATAGCTGTGCTATTGGTTGCTTCTATTCTACTTGCTCTAGGCTTTTGAGAGAGTCCGCATATCAAATACACAGCCTATATATTAAAAAGACTCAGTCTGTGTTTTAAAAACTTCGAGACATACAATTAATTTTCCCCCTCTCGTATTAATTAACTAGTGATTTATATGACTACACTTTACTAGGAGTGTACATAAACACCAATTCCAACAACCAAAAGACTGTGACCCATCCCTCCCACCCACTCCCACCCATGTCTAACGCTCACCACAGGGTTTTTATTTTGGTGCATTTTCTATGGGGGCACAGGAGATAGAATAATGGTTATACAAACAGACTCTCATCCCTGATACTCCCAGGTAACAAGTTCAAACTCTCATACCACCATAAAACAGAGCTGAGCAGTGGACTGGTTAAAAATAAAAAGAATGAAAAAAGTAAAGAGAAGAAAAGAAAGAAGGAAATACATAATAGTGTGAAAATTAGATATACTTTACAACTGAGCTATGTCCTCAACCAAATATGTAAAAAGCCTTATAACAGAGGATATTGAGTCCTTAAATCAGAAGATACACAGTTTTATAAGCACTAAAAAAAGAATGAGTACATTCCTAAGACATTCTGTAACAAGCTGTTACTAGATAATATTTTTACAAGAAAAGGTATTAAGTAAATCATGCAACAAGTTCACTTCAAATTAGTTGCAGTTCGGGGCTATGAAGCAGCAACAGCTGTGTTTCTCTCCGCTCCTCTCCCAGGTCAGCTAGGAATACCAAGGGAGATCATCTGGGACCCGCAACAAGGCAGGACTAGAAAGACTTCAGGAACCCAACAAATTACCGGTGAGTGTAAATATGTGTGGCTCATGGACAGAGAGGAGCCTAGGGAGAGGTTAAGTGGCTGGTAACAGTCCAGACGTTTACTAGTTGAGGCACCACCTCCAGTCTGTTTTACCAACAAAAAGACAGCTGAAGGGAGGAGAGGACTCCCCTATGACTCACCAAAGGCAACTGTGAGTCTCCACTGCTACTGCCCTCAGAGGCTGGAGCAGCATGGGGGAGGCCCTGTGCTGACACCAGGGGACAGAGAATTGACCAGAAAACTCAGGAGAAGAACTACACCTTGGTGACCTAGTGGTGGGGCTGTGTGGTGGGAGCCTCTCCATGTTGTTCTCCTGATGAGAACATCGTGAATAGTTGCCTCAAAATCTACAGACTATAAAAGGGACTTGTTTAGAAACTCACAGGGCCCAGTGGTGCTGCCCAGCTTGGCAGAGAAATTGAATTGAGCCTGGAGCTTTGGATCCTTAGGCTGTGACATCTTCTTTGCATAGTCACTGTATTATCTCTCCCCCACCCTGCTTTATCTCATGATAAGGAGTCAGGTATTAAGCTAGAAAGCCTACTCATAGTTGAAAAGCCCTCAGGCTCCCATAGATTACAGAGAAGAAAAGAGGATTTTAAGGCCACTTTGCTCCAACTTAGCAGCACAATTTGTAATACCCAAAACCTGGAAGCAACCCAGGTGTCCAACAACAGATGAGTGGCTGAGCAAGTTGTGGTATTTACACACAATGGAATACTACTCAGCTATTAAAAATGATGACTTCACCATTTTCAGCCAATCTTGAAGGAACCTTGAAAAATTCATGTTAAGTGAAATAAGTCAGAAACAGAAGGATGAATATGGGATGATCTCACTCTAAGGCAGAAGTTGAAAAACAAAATCAGAAGAGAAAACACAAGTAGAACCTGAAGTGGAATTGGCATATTGCACAAAAGTAAATGACTGGGGTAGGTGGCTGGGTGAGGGGAGAATACAGGTCCAAAAAGGATGACAGCAGACCTAGTGGTGGTTGTATTGTTATATAGAAAATTAGGAAATGTTATTCATGTACAAACTATTGTATTTGCTATCAATTATAAAACATTAATTCCCCAAAAAGGAAATTAAAAAAAATAATTGCAGTTCTGTAGCAGAAATGGGCTATACACACACCCGTATATTTCCATTTGGTGAGCACTAACAAAAAACATGCCCCAAGATCTCTTGCTGGTAGCTGAGATGGTGTGTTATTGTTTGCTGGACAACAGAAATGAATCATTGTAGTTTATGTCTAAATGTTTTAAAGTATAGTCTAAATAACGCTATCTGTTTATGAATTATATCTTACCTGTCTACAGGGATGTAAGTGTTGAAATTGAGAGAAAGTACTTAATGCTTTGGGACCCAGCTGTGCTGCTCCTGGTTAAGTGAAAGGACATGTGCTAGGATCCGGGTTCATTCCCAACTCCATAAGTGTGGTGGTGGGGGCGGGATCCTATATGAGAGGTGATAAAGATCAGCAGGTGTCTATCTCTCTCTTTCTCTCTATCTCCTCCTCCTTTCTCAGTTTATTTCTGCCATTCTTCTTCTTCTAGCATTTGCCCTTCTTCCGTAGCCAGTCAACAGCGTCAGGTTGAGCCTGATGTAAAGTTTCGAGACCTCCTTTGAATCTGGAGAGGTAGCAGTCGTTGACTATGTGGGTCATAGTCTGTCTGTAGCCGCAGGGGCAGTTCAGGTCGTCTCTGGCTCCCCAGCGATGGAACATAGCGGCGCACCACCGGCCATGGCCTGTTCGATAGCGATTGAGGAGGGCCCAATCATAACGTGCTAGGTCAAAGCCGGGTTGACGCTTGCAGGGGTCTGTGATGAGGTGTTTGTTCTTTACCTCAGCTGACTGCCAACTCTGTTTCCAAGAGACTGGAACAGAGAAGTTCGGTGTAGGCGTAGGGGACCAGATTGGGTGACGAGACGTCAAGCGTTGGACAGGGTGGGCAAAGATCTCCGCGTATATTGGCAGGTCCGGTCGAGCGTAGACGTGGGAAATGAACTTAGATGATGCCGCATCCCGACGAATATCTGGCGGGGCGATGTTGCTAAGAACTGGCAGCCATGGAACCGGGGTGGAACGGATGGTTCCAGAAATTATCCTCATGGAGGAATATAATTTGGAATCGACCAAGTGGACATGGGGGCTACGGAACCATACTGGGGCACAGTATTCTGCAGTGGAATAGCATAATGCCAGAGATGATGATCGTAGTGTGGAAGCGCCCGTGCCCCATGAGGAGCTGGCCAGTCTTGCAATGATGTTATTCCTCGCGCCCACCTTTGCTGCAGTTTTTATGAGATGTTCGTGAAATGACAGAGTGCGATCAAGAGTAATGCCAAGATAGACTGGCTGGGCTTCATGCCGGATTCTCATATCGTCAAGCTGCACATTAAGCTCACGCGAGGCCAAGGCATGGTGTAGATGGAAAACAGATGATACCGTTTTTGCAGTGCTAGGGATTAGTTGCCATTTTTTACAGTGGGATGCATTGGATCGACCTTCCTGTGGTGCATCCCGTGAGTACCCATTCATTGGGGAAACTGAAGATCCTTCCTAGCCGACTGAATCCATATGGATCCCAGTCACTTTCAAAGCCAGCAACAAGCAGCTTCTGACAGATTTCAAGCTGTTGGTCCTGCTTTGAGAGTCCTCCAACTTAATGTTGAGGGGCTGTCCTTTGCCAAACGCGTTCTTATTGGTCAATTGGCGATACAGCATCAGGCAAATGTTATTTGCCTACAAGAAACACATATAGCAGTCGATGAAGCTGCTCGATTCACCATCAGTGGATTCGATTTAATATGCTATAATCTCCATCCTAAACCACAGCCGAGCCATCTACGCCAAATCGTGTTTTGCGGACGTTTACCATACGGCCTCTTCGACCTTGTATGACTCCATTACTATTGGAACTATTCAGCTCGTCAACGTATTTCTGCTATATCCTATTTACAAAAAAAAAAAAAAAAAGGGATTCCAAGAGCAGTGGATTTATGGTACTGGCACTAAGCCCTAGCAATAATCCTGGCAGCAAAAAAAAAAAAAAAAAAAAAAAGAACTTAATACTATTAACTCAATTTGAAGAAGTAACTATCAACACTGAAATTTAGAAACTAAATTAATGCTATATGTCTTCCATTTATATTTTATTTTTCAACAAATACTGAAGAATATCAGGTGTATATCTCTTCTCTAACAGATCCTAAAAACAACTCTGGCACTCTAGCATTTTTTCTCTCCTTCATTCTAACTTAGCAGTCAGTAGACAGTCTGAAAGTGGGATGAACATGGACTAGCAAGTCCCCCAATTACAGCAGAAACCATAAATGGACTAACTTACCAAGAGTGGATGTGAGTGCTGTTTTGACCTTTATTGTATTAGATCACCAAGTTTGGGACTGTTTGTTAGGATAACCAAAATCAAAATCAAGTTGTCTCATATTTACGAATGAGGATCAGAGTCAGGTCACCTGTTGGGTACATACTTTCTGAACCACACAGGAATGCCATGTACTGTAATCTCAGGGATGGTGGACACTAGTGTATTACCCCTTCAACTTCCCCCATCATGACTGTCCCTTTTGTTTTTCTCCCCAAATGATGTACAGGAAATGAACAAGACCAAAAGTCTAGGCTTTAGCACCATATTAATAAAAGACCAGTATGAGTCTTTATTCTACAGCCTTGGAATTCTTTTTGTCTCTTAGAATTGACTTCTCCGGGTTGACTTTCTCAGATAAGACACAGAGAAAACTACAGCATGAAGCTTCCTTCAGTGTGGTAGGTACTGGGCTCACACATGGGTCACATACATAGAATAACACCATGCTATCCAAGTGAGCTTTTTTGCCAGTCCTGACTTGGCAGTATTTGACAGTCTTCTCTCCAGTCACACAGACCATGCTTTTTCACACTTCAATTATTGCATTAATGCTGCTACGATATAATAACACCCAAAATATGTCTAGTTGGGACACTTGGGATAACGGAGCTAACTATTGCTGGTGTCTTATTCTGCATCATTCCTCTGAATCAAAACATAATGTTTAATAGCCTGGTGAAAAATAAAAGTTTTATCCCCAGCTAGAAAATATATTATAAACATGTATATTTATAAGAAAATGAATTGTTATATATGGGAATAATCTTGAAAACAGGGTGACTAGAGAACACGTTCCCTTAAACTGGAGTTTATCAAATGACTGTATGGTAATAATAAAGGCATTTCAAGTCATTGAGCAAAAATAACACAATTAACACATTAAGCTGGAAAAGAAATCTGGATCATTATCATAACTTATGCCTAGCTATTTAAATATAAAATCTAAGCATAAATGTAACAGGAGTAAAGATAGTGTCAACTGTCTTCCATCTTAGTACAGAGATGACCTTTCTAAGCATAATTCCAATATAGTAAAAGAAATAATGTGTAAAGACTTCATGTGTCATGACTTAGTAAGATAAAATAAAATGAAATATCTAGTAAAGTAAGCATGGTATAAGAAGGAGGAACTCACAGATTAACTAAAGAGAGCTGAAGATATGGACATATTTTCTGTATTCTATCAAAACTTGAGTCTCATGGTGCCAGTATCATTTACAAGCTATCCTACAGTATATAGCTCAAACATCAGTGCATATTTACTTGATAATTAGAAGACAGAATCAAATAATAATTCAATCAAAGCCTTAATTCTGCTTTTGTGCATCTTTAAGAAGATAAATGAAATCCAATGTCAACGACATTGTTATCTACCAAAGTGCACACTTCAAAATAAATATCTATATTTCAGACAAACTCACTGAATCTGTCAACAGCAGAGACATAGAAAAAATACCAGAGGAAAAAAAACAATTTTTTTTCAGTACAAGAAATCTATGTCCAGGATCAACAAAAACGGTTCCCTAGGCTGTGTGCTTACTATAT
This sequence comes from Erinaceus europaeus, assembly GCF_950295315.1. NCBI lineage: Eukaryota > Metazoa > Chordata > Mammalia > Eulipotyphla > Erinaceidae > Erinaceus > Erinaceus europaeus. The sequence continues at coordinate 11,744,196 of NC_080164.1, read as the reverse complement.
CTACAATAGAAAAATGATATATACATTGTGTTACATGCTTGTATACACACATATGCATATAACGCAATATATGTGATGATGGGAAATTGTGCGATGCAGTCACATCTGCCATGTTGTCCCCTCAGGCTACTGCTAGTTCCTGTGAGAGTTGGGACATTCTCAGAGTGCCTGTTCCACCATGTTATGCCCTCAGGACATTGTCTATATCCCCGAGATATCTGGAGTGCTTTGGTCACTCCTCCCCCCTCCTATTCTCACAAGAGTTATCATCCTATCCTGGAGTGCTATGGTTACTCCTCCCCCTTCCCATTCTCCTGAAAGCTACTCCTATAAAAACCCTTTGTTTTCCACACCTCACTCTCTTGCCAGCGCTTCACTCCGGTGTTCAAACGCAGGAAAGGTTACTGCGTGAGGCGGCCATTTTCACTACCTCCACGTGGCCCAACCTGCTTCTCTAGCACCCAACTCTGAGGTGCCAGCGCAAATAAGGATTTGTGTTTCCTCTTCGCTCCAGACCCTCTCTCTCTTCTCCACGGCCTGCGCTCAACAACATGTATGTGCATATATTTTTCTGCCAGGGTTATTTTTAGGGCTTGGTGTCTGCACAACTCCACCCATTCCAGCAACCAGTGTTTCCCCTTTCTTTTTTGTTTGATAGAGGCTGAGAAACAGATACCTGCAGCAATGCCCCACTATGCATGGGGCTACCCAGATGCAGGTGGGGGTTGGACATGTGAAAGAAAACAGGTTGTCGGGGGTCAGACTGTAGCACAGTGGGTTAAGCGCATGTGGCACAAAGCACAAGAACTGGCATAAGAATCCTGGTTGGAGCCCCTTGGTCCCCACCTGCGGGAGGTGGGGGGTAGCTTCACAAGAAGTGAAGCAGGTCTGCAAATGTCTATCTCTCCCCCCCCTCTGTCTTCCCTTCCTCTCTCTATTTCTCTCTGTACTATTCAAAACCGACATAATCAATAACAACAATAATAACCACACCAAGGGCAACAAAAGGGAAAAAATTGCTTCTAGGAGCAGTGGATTCATGGCGGAGGCACCAAGCCCCAGCAATAACCCTGGAGGCAAAAGAAAAAAATAAAGAAAAAGAAAACAGGTTGTCCCTCCTGGTAACATGTGCACTCTATTTGGGGCATGGCCACCTGTTCTCTGTAACACTCTGGAAAAATAAAATAAATACAAACTTCTATTCCGTTTTGCGGTAGTCTTAGCAGTGGAGTACTGACTCCCTTACGCAATGTCCTTTTCCATTTCAAACCATTCTCATGATTACAAAGTTCTTCCTAAACTTGAGTCCACATCTGCCTTTATATAATCCCCATATATTAGTCTAGTTCTGCCTACTGGAGCCGAACAGGACAAGGCTGCTTCCTGTTCCACATGACAACGCATCAAATACTTATTGACAGTTCACATGTCACCGGTGCTTCCTACTGGCCAAACTCCCTTAGGCCCTAGCTGTCTCAGAATCGGTGGACTATGGCAACACAGATGATGTAGCCTTTGTTTTCTGAAGCCACCAACACCTGTTTCAGATATGAAATGGTGTCAAAATAAATAAAATCCTAGTCAGCATTTACACCTGGGATTTCAGTGACATGAGATGAGCTAAGTCTGCATATGGAAAAAAACAAATGGTCCACCTTCAAAAAGTGACATCAGTGCATTGCTAGATGCATGTACCATCTATACAGTTCAATAGCAAGCGTGCTTCAGCACTCTAGTGAGTACTAGTCAAGAACTTTAATGAATCCCAACTGCAGCTTTGTGGCTAGGAACTACGAGATAAGAAACAGTTATCCTTTGAAAACTGTAGGACAAGTGAATTTAACCATGAAATAGGCAAATGTGTGCATAGGTGTTAATCAAAACTGAATCTCATTCAGACTCCAAATGTCTACCTTAAAAAACAACAACAACTTAGGAACCAAAGATTGTTTTCAAAGACAAATAATAACAAGGTTTTCCATCCATCCAGTCCTCTTTTTAATTTTTTTATATTTATTTATATGCCCATTTTTTGCCTTTGTTTATTGTTGTCATAGCTATTATTGTTGTTATTGATGTCATTGTTTTTAGATAGGACATAGGGAAATGGAGAGAGGAGGGGAGGATAGAGATGTGGAGAGAAAGATAGACATGTGCAGACGTGCTTTACCACCTGTGAAGTGACTCCCCTGCAGGTGGGGAGCCAGGGCCTCCAACCAGTATCCTTAAGCTGCCAGTCCTTGCGCTTTGTGCCACCTGCACTTAACCCACTGTGCTACTGCCCGACTACCCATCCAGTCCTCTTTCCTTTTACTTTTAAAAAAAAATTATTTTATTCATAAAAAGGAAACATTGACAAAACCATAGGATAAGAGGAGTACAACTCCATACAATTCACATCACCAGAACTTCATACCCTATCCCCTCCCCTGATAGCTTTCCTATTCTTTAACCCTCTGGAAGTATGAAACCAAGGTCAGTGTGGGTTGCAGAAGGTGGAAGGTCTGGCTTCTGTAATTGCTTCCCCGCTGAACATGGGTGTTGACAGGTCGATCCATACTCCCAGTCTGCCTCTCTCTTTCCCTACTTGGGAGGGGTTCTGGGGAATCAGAGCTCCAGGACACATTGGTGGGGTTGTCTGTTCAGGGAAGTCTGGTTGGCATCATTATAACATCTGGAACCTGGTGGCTGAAAAGAGAGTTAACATACAAAGCCAAACAAGTTGTTGACTAATCATGAACCTAAAGGCTGGAGTAGTGCAGATGAAGAATTTATGCTTCCAGGATTATCGCTGGGACTCAGTGTCTACATTATGAACCCACTGCTCCTGGAGGCCATTTTTCCCATTTTGTTGCCCTTGTTGTTACCCTTGTTGTCCTGTTGTTATTGTTAAATAGGACAAAGAGAAATCCAGAGAAGAGGAGAGACAGAGAGGGGGAGAAAAGGACCTGCTTCACTGCCTATGAAGCGACCCCCCTGCAGGTGAGGAGCCTGAGGCTAGAACAGGGATCCTTAAACCCCTACTGCTTCCTGCCACATGTGCTTAACTTGCTGTGGGCTACCACTTGACACACACACACACACACCCCCGCCCCCAGTTTTCTTTTCTAAGAAAGTTTCCTAGTGAATGAGCAAAGTGTGGCATCCATGAGAAGGCACTTTGTTGCTCAACCCTAGATGCAAAGTTCCCCAGCTGGTGCACAGTAATCTCTGGTATGTTTCCCCTGCTTTCCTCTCTCTACTGCTTGCTCACTAAAGTTTAAAGTATGTTAATAACCCTGTCACTGCAGTTTTTGCTTGTTTTGTGTCCCTAGACGTTTAATATAGTGCAATTCCTGCACACTAGCGTCCTCTGTCTTTCGAAGATGAATAAGCTCAAATGCCATTATATGAGAGCCTACGGCGTAAATGATTTTTAACCTATATGCCATCATTTTTAAATTGTGTATATCATCAATTTATTCATTTCACATCCAAATTCACTCCCTCTCGGCCCCTCTTTTTGTCATTAGTGTGATTGCTAGGGCTCTGGGCCTACATTACAATTTCATTTGATTTCTTTCTCTCTCTCTCTCTCTCTCTCTGTTGGATGAGGATGAAAATCAGAGAAAGAAAGGGGGAAGAGGCAGGGGTAGATAGCATAGTGGTTATGCAATCAGAGTGCCATGCCTGAGGTTCTGAAGCCCCAGGTTCAGTCCCCCACACCATCATAAGCCAGAGTCAATGATTTGGTTTAAAAAAAAGGGAGGGGTTGGGCATTAGGGCAGCGGGATAAACACATGTGGCACGAAGCACAAGGACCCGCATAAAGACCCCAGTTTGAGCCCCCGACTCCCCACTGCAGGGAAGTCGCTCCACAGACAATGGTGAAGCAGGTCTGCAGGTGTCTTTCTCTCCCCCTCTGTCTTCCCCTTCTCTCTCCATTTCTCTCTGTCCTATCCAACAATGACAACAACAATAAAACCAACAAGGACAACAAAAGGGGAAATAAATAAACAAAATGAAAAAAAAAAGAAAAATTAATCAAAAACAGAAAGAGAGGAAGGGAACAAGAGAGAGAGGGAGAGGGAGAGGGAGAGGGAGAGGGAGAGGGAGAGGGAGAGGGAGAGGGAGAGGGAGAGGGAGAGGGAGAGGGAGAGGGAGAGGGAGAGGGAGAGGGAGAGAGAGAGAGAGAGAAAAGACACCTGTAGCCCTGCTCCACTGCCTGGGAAGTTTCCACCCTGCAGATAGGGGTCAGAGATTTGAACCAGAATCCTCAGCACATGGTAATGCATCTCGCTAGTGGGTGCACCTCTACTCGGCCTCCAACTGTTCCAATTCTGTGCATTAGTGGTTAGGTTCAGAAGAATCAGTGTATTGTGCTAAGGGTCATAAAACAGCAAGAGAAGCAACAAAACTTACCTTTTACCTCCAGATCCAGACTATCACGGTCTTTCCTCCTAGAAAAGAGGGCTTTAGAGATGCCTAACAAGAGTGAAGGCCCCAGAAGACCTGCATCTAAGTTATGCTGTGAGGGCTGTGTGTGGGCTGTGATGTACCCTGAGGTTACACATTCAGTTAGGACAGACCCAGTGCTTAGCATTTTTATTAGACCTGACACTCTGCTCCTGCACTAACAATACCACTCTGCATTATGCAAACTCATTTTCTCATTATTTTAATGAGTCACGGCTCTCAAGGGCAGCATATTCTTGGTGGTCAAATGGGGAAAAAGTGTGAGGTGCCAAATGATAGCCACCCCTGTCATCAGCAGCCTGTGATCTCCTCCCAGATCCCAAGGAGAAAATTTCACTGTCCTTCCAGAGCTGCCTGGAAGCAAGAATATCCTCTTCCTTTGAAGTCTGAAAGCCAATTCACCTGCATCTCCAGAAGCCCAGAAGAATTGTTGCTGGCTGTTGGGAAGGGCCACTTTCTCAGAACTCCATTGCAGAGACTCTGTGGTTTCAGTCAGCTATCATTCCTACCTCAGCCTACCAGCTTCTTGCTTCTCAAGGAGACTTGACAAACACCAGAGTCCGGCCTGCAAGTCCAGACATAGCTCACAAAGTCTGATATAATCAAATTAATTCAAGGGCTCACTAGAACTTGCACACTGTATGGGCTACCCTCAGGAAAAAAATATATATATATGACTTCTTTGGAAATATACATATATATTTTATGCCATGACTTCTTTGGAAAGTCCTGATATAAAAATGAAGCACCTGGAGGTCAGGCGATAGTACAGCGGGTTAAGTGCATGTGGTGCAAGGATGATCCCAGTTCGAGCCCCCGGCTCCCCACCTGCAGGGGAGTCACTTCACAGGTGGTGAAGCAGGTCTGCAGGTGTCCATCTTTCTCTCCTCCTTTCTGTCTTCCTCCCTTCTCTTCATTTCTCTCTGTCCTATCTAGCAACAATGACATCAATCACAACAACTACAACAACAATAAAAAAACAACAAGGGCAACAAAAAGGAAATAAATAAATTTTTTTTTTAAAAAAAATTGAAGATGGCGGACTGAGAAGCTGCTAGTGGCTTGAACTCTGACCACATCTTCTGGAAACGGTAGGATTTTCTGCCTTTAGTAGGCCAGTCAATAAGGGGTCCTAGCGGAGAAACCAACGAGGTGACTATAACTTAATTTTGGTTAAGAAATAGAGTAGAAAAAAAAGGGGGAATTTTTTTTTTCCATTTAATTATAAAGCACACCTCCTCCCCCTCCCCACCTGTTGGGTAGTTGCCATCTCCCCCTGGCTTCTTCTTATCCATATGGCTATATAGGGATTTACTGATCCAAAGGTTTGGTCTATTTACATAAATCACTTTTACATAAAGCACTCCAGGGCATTGGTGGTTCAGTTATAGGATTCTCGCCTGTTCCGCCCCCTCCTTGTCACACTCTGATTTTCACCAGTCACTTTTCTCTCCACCCTCTCTATATCACATCCTGTTTCCACCCTACTTGGAGAGTATAAAAACAGCTGCTCTTCTGATTAAAGACACTTGGAAATTGCTTTCCGGCTCCGAGAGTTCCAGAGTGTATCTCCTGCGGAAGTTGGTGCAGCACGCGTTCCTGATCCCTCTCCCACACAGCAGCCTAGATCAGCTCCAGTTGAGTTCTCTCCAACCCAGAGAGCATTAGCTCGGGAAGAAGTACCCTCAGGCTATCCCGGCACCCACCGCCCCATAACCAGTCCCTGGGGACCAGCTCCTAGCAGGCTCCCCTGCTGAGCTTCTGTCTTTACCAAATTCCTGTCCCACCAGGGAGTATCATTCATTCTAAGTCTATACCCTTCTGAAAGCTCTGGCCTTTTTTTTCTTTCTAAGTAGCCACCCCCCCCACCTCACCCCGCATTGCTAATTAAATAATTAAAAATAAATAAATTTAAAAAATCTTTCTTTCACCGCTCTTTTATGACTGTTCTTTTTCTTATCTTTTTATTTTTTCTCTCTCTTTTTTTTCTTCTTTTTCTCATTCTTGTCATCCTTTCTTCCTTAATCATACAGCTTCCAAAGCCACAGGCCCCAGCCCCCACACCACCAAACAGTGTGCTTTTTTGAATTCACTGATACACATTTGGGAATTATTTTGGGCAAGAATTCTGACTCATTGTGGACTTTCACTGTGAGTGTCTCTGCTCAACTTCCCTTCCTCCTTTAGCTACCCCTAGAATATATAGTGGATAGTAGATTTACATAACTGTCTATTTCAGCCATCCTTGTCTAGTCCTGAGGGTTTGTTTTCTTTTCACTGCTCTTTAATTACAGCTCTTTTTCTTCTCTTTTCCTTTTTCTCTCACTTGTCTTTTTTTTTTTTATCTTGTCATACACTTCTTCCTTCCTTCTTCTTTGCCTTTCTGAATTTGTGAATTATTTGGGGGAAGAAATCTGACTCAGAGTGGACTCTCTATGTGTGTATCTCTGCTCTAGTACCCTTTCCCCTCTTGTTACCCCTAGAATATACAGTGGATAGTAGATATGCATAACTGTCTATTCTTGCTATCCTTTCTTTCTTTTCTCTTTCTTCTTCACTGGGATTTGGTTACTATTTTTTCACAGACTGGAGAAATTGTTCGGCTAAATGGTAGTGATAAAACTGCTTCAATACATGCTTCAGTTGCTACTATAATTCCTGAGGTTGGTGAGTGCAATTGTCATAAAGGTATTTAGTTCAGTGTTGCTTGTGCTCAAGACACAACAACAGAGGAACAATAGAACATAAAAAAGAAACACGTAAATCAAAAAAATGGGTAGATGAAAAACAAATAAAACTGCTACTCCAATTTATGAAGACAAGAGCCCAGAAGAAACTACAAATCAGCCAGAAGTAACCATAGATAAGAAAAGTATGCAAGCAATAATAAACTTACTAGTCACAGAAATGAAACAACATGGGAGGAAAGGAATGGCAGTATTAGGGAAACAACAGTTGAGACCCCCAAGGAAAATACTGATTATCTTGAGGCAATTACAGAACTGAAAGCTGAAATAGCTGCAATGAAGAAAGAAGCTGAGGCAAGGGAAAGCAGACTAACAGAAGCAGAAAACAGAATCAGTCAGACAGAGGATGAGTTAGAGAAAACTAAGAAAGAGGTGAAAGAGCTTAAAAAGAGATTGAGAGACACTGAAAACAACAACAAAGACATATGGGATGATCTCAAAAGAAGGAATATTCGCATAATTGGCCTGCCAGAGGAAGAAAGAGAGGAAGGGGAAGCAAACATTCTAGAGGAAATAATACAAGAAAACTTCCCAGACCTGAATAATAGAAAGGACATCAAGATTCAAGAGGCACAGAGAGTAGCAAACAGAATCAACCCAGACATGAAGACACCAAGACACATCATAGTCACAATGAGAAGTAGTAAGAATAAAGAAAGGATCCTAAAGGCTGCAAGAGAGAAACAAAAAGTCACATACAAGGGAAAGTCCATAAGATTATATGCAAATTTCTCCACTAAAACTCTAAAAGCTAGAAGAGAATGGCAAGATATCTATCGAGTCCTGAATGAAAAATGGTTTCAACCAAGGATAATATATCCTGCTAGACTTTCATTCAAACTAGATGGAGGGATCAAAACCTTCTTAGACAAACAACAGTTAAAGGAGGCAACCATCATCAAACCGGCCCTGAAAGAGGCTCTAAAAGACCTCTTATAAACAAGAACATCACTATAATACTAGCAATATATCAGAGCAAACAAAAAAAAATTTTTTTTGAACAATGGCACTACAATACATTAAATCCATAATATCAATAAATGTCAAAGGCTTAAACTCACCCATCAAAAGGCACAGAGTTGGGGGATGGATCAGAAAACATAACCCAACCATATGCTGCTTGCAAGAATCCCATCTCTCACAAAGAGATAAACACAGACTTAAAGTGAAAGAATGGAAAAGTATCATACAGGCTAACGGACCACAAAAAAGGGCAGGAACAGCCTTTCTCATCTCAGAAACGATATATTTTAAATTAAATAAAGTAATAAAAGATAGGCAAGGACACTAAATAATGATGAGAGGATCAATCAGCCAAGAAGACTTAACAATCATTAACATCTATGCACCCATTGAGGGACCAACTAAATACGTCAAGCACTTACTGAAAGAATTTCAAAAATACATCAGTAGTATACAATAATAGTGGGAGACTTCAATACCCCACTCTCACACTTAGACAGATCAACAAAGCAGAGAACCAAAAGATACAAGAGAATTGAATGAAGAGATTGAGAGACTAGACCTCTTGGACATTTTCAGAGTCCTTCACCCCAAAAAACTGGAATACACCTTCTTTTCAAATCCACATATCACATACTCAAGGATAGACACATGTTAGACTACAAAAAGAGCATCAATAAATTCAAGAACATTGAAATCATCCCAAGTATCTTCTCAGACCACAGTGGAGTAAAACTAACATTTAACAACAAACAGACAATTATTAAAAGTCAAAGAATTTGGAAACTAAAGAACATACTCCTTAAGAACCACTGGGTCAGAGACTCACTCAAGCAGGAAATTCAAATGTTCCTGGAAACAAATGAAAATGAAGACACACCTATAAAAATATTTGGGACACAGCTAAAGCAGTACTGAGAGGGAAACATATAGCCATACAATTACATATTAAACACCAAGAAGAAGCTCAAATGAACGACCTTACTGCACACCTCAAGGACTTAGAGGAAGAGGAACAAATGAACCCTAAAGTATCCAGAAGGACAGAAATCACTAAAGTTAGAGCAGAAATAAACAACGAAAATAAAAGAACCATACAAAAGATCAATGAAGCCAAATGTTGGTTCATTGAATGATTAAACAAAATTGACAAACACCTAGCCAGACTCACCAAATAAAAAAAGAGAGAAGACTCAAATTAAAAGAATTCTAAACGATGGAGGAGATATCACAACAGACACCACAGAAATCCAGAGAATCCTGCGAAACTTCTATAAAGAACTATACACCACATAACTAGAGCATCTGGAAGAAATGGAACAATTCCTAGAAGCATATGCCCTTCCAAAACTGAACCAAGAAGAACTACAAAATCTAAATGCACCAATTACAGACAAAGAAATTGAAACCTTTATTAAGAACCTCCCCAACAACAAAAGTCCTGGACCAGATGGCTTCACAAATGAATTCTACAAAACTTTCAGGAAACATTTAGTACCCATACTTCTTAAACTTTTCCATAAGATTGAAGAAACAGGAATACTCCCTTCCACCTTTTATGAAGCCAACATCACCCTGATACCAAAAGCTGATAGGGACAGAACAAAAAAGGAAAACTACAGACCAATATCTCTGATGAACATAGATGCCAAAATATTAAACAAGATCTTGGCCAACCGGATACAGCAACATATCAAAAAGACTGTTCATCACGACCAAGTGGGAGTCATCCCAGGAATGCAAGGCTGGATCAGGATCCATAAGTCAATCAATGTCATTCACCACTTCAATAAAAGCAAAGCCAAAAACCACATGATTATCTCAATAGATGCAGAGAAAGCCTTTGACAAAATCCAACACCCATTCATGCTCAAAACTCTACAAAAAATGGGAATAGGTGGGAAATTCCTCAAGATAGTGGAGTCTATATATAGCAAACCTACAGCCAACATCATACTCAATGGACAGAAGCTGAAAGCATTCCCCCTCAGATCGGGGACTAGACAGGGCTGTCCACTATCACCATTACTCTTCAACATAGTATTGGAAGTTCTTGCTATAGCAATCAGGCAAGAGAAAGAAATCAAAAGAATATAGATTGGAAGGGAAGAAGTCAAGCTCTCACTATTTGCCGATGATATGATAGTATACATAGAAAAACCTAAAGAATCCTTCAGAAAACTACTAGAAGTTATTAAGCAATATAGCAAGGTATCAGGGTACAAAATCAATGTACAAAAATCAGTGGCATTTCTTTATGCAAACACTAAATCTGAAGAAGAAGACATCCAGAAATCAATCCCGTTTACTGTTTCAGCAAAATCAATCAAATACCTAGGAATAAAGTTGACCAAAGAAGTGAAAGAATTGTATGCTGAAAACTATGAGTCGCTACTCAAGGAAATAGAAACTGATACCAAGAAATAGAAAGATATCCCATGCTCATGGATTGGAAAAATAAATATCATCAAAATGAATATTCTCCCCAGAGCCATATACAAATTTAATGCAATACCCATCAAAGTTCCACCAAGCTTCTTTAAGAGAATAGAACAAACACTACAGTCATTTATCTGGAACATGAAAACACCTAGAATGGCCAAGACCATCTTAAAGAAAAGAAACAGAAATAGAGGCATTACAGTCCCAGACCTTAAACTATATTATAAAGCCATCACCTTCAAAACAGCATGTTACTGGAACAAAAATAGGCAGACAGACCAGTAGACCAGAATTTAAAGCCCAGAAATAAATCCCCACACCTATGGACATCTAGTCATTGACAAGGGGGCCCAAAGTATTAAATGGAAAAAGGAGGCTCTCTTTAATAAATGGTGCTGGGAAACCTGGGTTGTAACATGCAGAAAATGAAATTGAACCACTTTATCTCACCAGAAACAAAAATCAACTCCAAATGGATCAAAGACCTAGATGTTAGATCAGAAACAATCAAATACTTAGAGGAAAACATTGGTAAAACACTTTCCCACCTACACCTCAGGGACATCTTTGATGAATCAAACCCAATTGCAAGGAAGACTAAAGCAGAAACAAACCAATGGGACTACATCACATTTAAAAGCTTCTGAACATCCAAAGAAACTATTAAACAAACAAAGAGACCCTTCACAGAATGGGAGAAGATCTTCACATGCCATACATCAGACAAGAAACTAATCACCAAAATATATAAAGAGCTCAGCAAACTTAGCACCAAAAAAGCAAATGACCCCATCCAAAAATGGGCAGAGGATATGAACAAAACATTCACCTCAGAGGAGATCCAAAAGTCTAACAAACATATGAAAAACTGCTCTAGGTCACTGATTGTCGGAGAAATGCAAATTAAGATAACACTAAGATACTGCCTCACTCCTGTAAGAATGGCATACATCAAAAAGGACAGCAGCAACAAATGCTGGAGAGGTTGTGGGGACAGAGGAACCCTTTTTCATTGCTGGTGGAATGTAAATTGGTCCAGCCTCTGTGGAGAGCAGTCTGGAAAACTCTCAGAAGGCTAGACATGGATCTTCCATATGATCCAGTGATTCCTCTCCTGGGGTTATACCCCAAAGACTCCATAACACCCAACCAAAAAGAGGTGTGTACTCCTATGTTCATAGCAGCACAAATCTGTTGTTGAGCACCAGGTGCCCAACACCAGATGAGTGGCTGAGAAAGCTATGGTATATATACACAATGGAATACTATGCAGCTATCAAGAGCAATGAACCCACCTTCGCTGACCCATCTTGGACAGAGCTAGAAGGAATTATGGTAAGTGAGCTAAGTCAGAAAGATAAAGATGAGTATGGGATGATCCCACTCATCAACAGAAGTTGAGTAAGAAGATCTGATAGGGAAACTAAAAGCAGGACCTGACCAAATTGTAAGTAGGGCACCAAAGTAAAAGCCCTGTGGTGAGGGGTAGACATGCAGCTTCCTGGGACAGTTGGGGCTGGGGTGGGAGGAAGGGATGGGTCACAGTCTTTTGGTGGTGGGAATGGTGTTTATGTACACTCCTAGTAAAATGTAGTCATATAAATCACTAGTTAATTAATACGAGAGGGGGAAAATTAATTGTATGTCTCAAAGTTCTTCAAAACACAAACTGAATCTTTTCAATATATAGGCTGTGTAATTGATATGCAGACTCTCTCAAAAGCCTAGACTGAGTAGATCAGAAGCAACCAATAGCACAGCTATATACAAGATACTGGGTACTGTACAGCAAACCCTAACAAAAGGACTTTTCAAAGTTAACCCAATTACCAAATAATGTGATGATAACATTAACTATCTATTGTCTTTCTGAACCCTAAGACAGCAGGAACCTCACATCTCCACTATACAGCCTCCACTTCCCCCAGTCCTGGAACCCTTGGATAGGGCCCACTTTCCCGTATGCCTCTCCCAATCCTTATCAAATAATATTGCATCTGCCGATCACAACCTAACCAACACAATGATTGCCACCTCAACATGCTGCACTTCAGACTGTGTCCAGAGACTTCACATGTGGAATGACAACCCTTCAGCTTCATTACTCGGGTGAGACCATTCCTTTCATAGTATACTCTAATTTCATCTCAGGTGGTCCACTTTCTAACAAAGTCCCAAAACCTGGATATGCACCAGTTTCTGTGAGAGAGAGCATATGTTCACACGTATCCGTAAACTACTGCAAAATATATGCCTGAAAGCAGAAGTGCACTAGAGTTTGTAGTGAGTACCCCCCTAACATTTCCTCTCCACTATTCCAAGCTTTGGGTCCATGATTGCTCAACAATGTGTTTGGCTTTGTATGTTAACTCTCTTTTCAGTCATCAGGTTGCAGATGTCATCAGGATGCCGGCCAGGCTTCCCTAGTCTGAAGACCCCACCAATGTGTCCTGGAGCTCCACTTCCCCAGAGACCCACCCTACTAGGGAAAGAGAGAGACAGACTGGGAGTATGGACTGACCAGTCAACGCCCATGTTCAGCGGGGAAGCAATTACAGAAGCCAGACCTTCTACCTTCTGTAACCCACAATGACCCTGGGTCCATGCTCCCAGAGGGATAGAGAATGGGAAAGCTATCAGGGGAGGGGGTGGGAAATGGAAATTGGGTGGTGGAAATTGTGTGGAATTGTACCCCTCCTACCCTATGGTTTTGTTAATTAATCCTTTCTTAAATAAAAAATTTAAAAAAAATTAAGCACCCAAATTTTGTAGAAGCACCTTAAAATGTATCTTTAGGTGTGTTTTCATTTGCATGCAGGCATAGCAAGAAGTAGATAAAAAGCTTTCCTTTTCAGAATAAGCAACAGGCTAAGTCTTTAAAAACTGAAGTGATAGTGTGATTCTAAAGTAAGATTCCTTTTATTCAAATATAGTTTAAAACATACCTTGTGTTTTTTTAATGTGTATCACTAACCCTTTATAATATTTAGAAAATTCAGATGCAAAATGATTTATATAAAAATTGGGTTAATACCATGAAATACCACTAGTTTAAAATTGCAGTGAGTGGATTTGTCTGATAGCAGGCTTGAGAGTCAGTTCTTGTAGCATTCCAATTTATTTTGCAGAAAAAAAAGTAATAAAAAGGGAAAACAAAGTGGAAAATTACATTTACAAAAGGCAAATACAACAGTTTATTGTCCCCCCCAAAGGAATTGGAATCCAGGATTCTGAGTGTATGCTTTATCTTTATTACAAATGTCTGCACAGCATAGCAGACTTAACTGTTTCTTGACCATGTAGCAAATTGACAACCTACTATATCAAGATGACTCTGTCTCAGAAGTGCCAAGGACTGGCATTCCTGGATGGGTACAAAAGAAGCTATACAATACTTGTCAGAACATTCAGGAAGATTACTACCATGGTTTAAAGGAGGTAAGACTTGGTATAAGCTTTAAAGATTAAGCTCAATTTGGATCTTTATTTTTATTTTCAAACCACCCAGACGAAAAATGAGATATAATAATTTGAGTACATTATGTCCTTCCGTTTGGCCTGTGGGGGGCAAACACCTTTTGTTTGTTCCTGAGCAGAGACACAGGAGAGGTGACAGATGAAAGGAGACACAGGGAGGCAGAGGGAGAGGCAGAGGGATAGGGAGATAAAAGGGAAATAGGGAGAGAGAGGGTGAGACAGGGAAAGGGAGAGGTAAAGGAAGAGTCAGAGGCAGAGGGAGACAGAGAGACAGAAGGAGACAGACAGAGGGGGAGACAGGCAGAGGGAGACAGAAAGACAGAGGGAGAGACTGAGGGAGAGGAAGAGACAGAGGCAGAGGGAGACAGAGAGACAGAGGGAGAGGGAGAGGCATAGAGAGAGGGAGAGACAGAGTGAGAGGGAGAGACAAAGGGAGAAACAGAGGCAAAGGGAGAAACAGAGGCAGAGAGAGATGTAGAGGGAGACACAGAGGGAGAGGGAGAGACAGAGGGAGAGGCAGAAGAAGAGGCAGAGTGAGAAGGAGAAACGGAGTGATAGGGAGAGGCAGAGGCAGAAGGTGACACTGAGGGAGAGGAAGAGATAGAGGCAGAGAGAGAGAGAGGGAGGGTGAGGAAGAGGCAGAGAGAGGAGAGAGAGAGGGAGAGGGAGAAACAGAGGGAGAAACAAAGGCAGAGGGAGACACAGAGGGAGAGAGGCAGAGGGAGACAGAAAGAGAGAGAGACAGAGGAAGAGGCAGAGGGAGAAGAGGCAGAGTGAGGAGAAACAGTGAGAGGGAGAGATAGTCAGAGACAGAGGGAGAAACAGAGGCAGAGGAAGAGACAGAGGGAGAGAAACAGAGGCAGAGGGAAACAGAAAGAAAGAGGGAAAGACAGAGAAAAAGGCAGAGGAAAAGACAGGGGCACTTTATTCTGGCAAGGAACTTGCCCAGCAAAGCTGTCCCTTGCTCAGTCTCTGGTGAGCAGTTGTTGCTCTCTCTCTCTCTCTCTCTCTCTCTCTCTCTCTCTCTCTCTCCATCTGCTCTCATAGTCAGTAGACTTGGCCAGCTCCCAGCAAACCTGTCTTTTGCTCAGTCCCTGGTGAGCAGTTCCTCTCTCTCCCTCTCCCTCTCCCTCTCCCTCTCCCTCTCCCTCTCCCTCTCCCTCTCCCTCTCCCTCTCCCTCTCCCTCTCCCTCTCCCTCTCCCTCTCCCTCTCCCTCTCCCTCTCCCTCTCCCTCTCCCTCTCCCTCTCCCTCTCCCTCTCCTCTCTCTCTCTTGGCATCTGCTCTCATGGTCAGCAGCCTTGGCCAGCTCCCAGGGCAGCAGCAGCAATATCTCCCTAGGTCAGGAAGCAAGATGGCTTATGCAGCCCCATGGGTTCAGAAACAGGATAGCAGACACCACGCCCCCAGCACACATACAAATCACACTAAGGGGTAAAGCAGTCAGCCTGCAGGGTGATCATGTGAAGCAGCAGTAAATTAAAAAAACACATATTTAAATCATGTGCAACAGCAGAAAGAAACACACATTCTGTGGTTACATGGTTTCTGCTTTGTCATATGCTGGCAGAAGGCCTAAAACACCCATATTAGCTCGACATAACATTATCTTCAGCTACCCTAAAGAATACAAAGTTTTCATTCTCTCTAGGTGAAAGGGTATGGAGGCCTATCTTTCTAGATAAAGGCTCAGCCAGAAAAGAGATGTAAAGGAGAAACTAGTGGGAACAATTGAGAGATAGAAAGTGCATCATTATGTAAAGAGAAAAAGTTACAACAAAGGCTATATAATCCAGGAGCTTCAGTACAGGGCATCTTAATACATATAGGAGAAAGATACTGGCCAAGTGTATTGGATTCAGGAAGGGGCTTAGGTAAACATGGTCAAAACCCAAGAATGGCTGACAGGGAGAAAAATCTCAGGTGTTTTTGTGTTTTTTTTTTAATAATTTGAATTTTCTTTCCAGATTTATATCTATCACATTCCAGCAGCCAGATTTTTCAGTCTTCACTACTCAGAAGTAGATGTACATGTCATGTGATTTCAAAAGAGGTGTGTTGTCACATATGGTGTAGGGCAGTATGCCAGCTTCCCCCTACTTAATGCTGCAGTCTATTTACATAACCACTGTTAACTAAGAACCGCCCTGCCTGCAGGGCACTGGTTTAATCCCACTGGTTCGAATTGTCTTTTTGCTCTGCCCCCTCTCCTTGTCACACCCTGATTTCCACCAATCTCTTTTTGCTCCACCCTCTCTACATCACATCCTGTTTCCACCCTACTTGGCGAGTATATATACAGCTGCTCTTCTGGTGGAATACACTTGGGATTGCATTCTGGCTCCAGAGTCCCAGAGCCTCTCTCCTGCAACGCTAGCCCAGCACCAGATTTCTCTCCCACAGAGCAGCCTAGGTTGGCTCCAGTCGAGTTCTCTCCAACCCAGAGAGCACTTGCTTGGGAAGAAGCACCCTCAGACTATCCCAGCAATATGGGACAGTGTTTCTCATGAGAATTCATATGCACAAGCAAGTAAGCAACACATAGCTGAGATTCAAGAACCATAGACTTAACTTTGGCAATATAATCACAGGTACAAATAGAAGTGGTAGGACATTGGGAGTCAGTGGTAGCGCAGCGGTTAAGTGCAAGTGATTCAAAGCACAAGGACCTGTGTAAGGGCCCCAGTTCAAGCTCCCTACCTGCAGGAGAGTCACTTCACAGGCAGTGAAGCAGGTCTGCAGGTGTCTGTCTTTCTCTCCCCTCTCTGTCTTCCCCTCCTCTCTCCATTTCTCTCTGTCCTATCCAACAATGACAACATCAATAACAACAATAATAACTACAACAATAGAAACAACAAGGGCAGCAAAAAGGGAATAGTAAATATTTTTTTAAAAATTTTTAAAAAAGAAATGGTAGGACATGAATCAACCCAGGGAAGAGCTGATGTCCATGGAAAGACAGTGATTTTTTAGAAGGAAAGGACAACAGCAACGTTTATAGAGAGAGGCATGCACAGAGTCTGACTCTAGAGATGTTTATCGTGATAAGCAATGAAAGTTTTCTCCATGGCTGCACTTTTCACATCTATGGAAAAGACACTGGTAGGTGTTCAAGTACAACTGGAAATGTCATTGAAATGGTGTCTCTCAGAAATCACTGTAACTTCTCGGAGTTGGAGAACTCATCGCTGACAAGGTGAACTGGCCATTGCCAGCAGAAAGCATGTATAACCTTCAAGATGCAGAGAGAACTCTGAATCTTCATATAAAGCAAAAAGTAGGTCATTAGCTTAGGTATTTAAATTGATGCATTAACCCCACAGGGCAGGACAAAATCCAATGTACTCCAGAACCAAATTACAAGGTAGAAAGGTTCAATTCCCATAAATACATGGATTAGTTGATCTGAGAATTGGGTTCAATTGTCACCTCTGGGAAAATTAAATCTGTCATATTAATAACAAAAGTATTAAGATGATCCTCCTATTCAAATGCTAATCACAATAAGAGCTTTTCTGCACATTATCAAGCAAAATAAAACATTTTTCAAATATAAAGATTCTGCAAACTTCATAATACCTCCAGAGCCTTATTAAAAGTGTTCACACATTTAAATAAAATTAAATTCCAGTCTAATCACCTCAGGCAGATAGCTCTCCATGTGAGGTGGCTTTCCCCCGGAGTCATGTCTGAACAACCAAGCACAGGGGATTTCACAGGAATTTATCTTGCAAAGCATTACAGATATTGAAATCAGATTATTCATATTGCAAAACCAGAAGTTTAATTATGTAGAGGCCATGTCCATACACTTAGCACTAATGACTTTGGCCGTAAAACAGTGGCAAAGTACCCTGCTACTTAACAGAGAATGTAAAAGAAGGTCTTATTCAAAAGACAAGATTTCCACAACCTTTTACCTAAGCAGGATTATCACTTTGTATCTGGAACACTGCCACTCAAGATCTTCAGGTAGTTTGGAAATCAGTGACAACCTCATTAGGCAGAATAGTTGACAGTCCTGTGCCCTCCACACTCAGTTAGTTACAAAGTCAGAAACTCAGGCGCAGATTCCATGCTCCATGTGAAGCAGTCAGTGTACCTGTGATAAGAACAGTCTTGTAAATCAACATTTTCCCCTGATGAAGTGATCTAAAAAATGTGTCCAACCATTCAGTCTTGTGCTGAGCATCATGTGGTGTTCAACAAAGTCCAGTGCATATGTTCTCATCACTGTTATGAGGTGGATAAATCAGAAACTCTAAAACTATCTGCAGAAATTCCAAAATCCCATTCTCTGTCTGTGACTTCACACAACAGAGATAGACATAGTCCCACTGGGATCCCACTCCCAATGCTTTATGTGGCATAAAATTCTGATTCTGGGCATCTTGTGTCACTGCCGTGTGTGAAGGTCATCTCTTGGTCCTCTACTGAATCTCTTATAGCCATTTTGTAAGCATGTGAAGCGACACTATCTTGGGACAAGAGAAAACAGAAGGGATGAGTCAGTTCTTGCTACACAGTTTCTGTGTTTAACTTTAAAAAATAGGCATTTCTTAAGAGAACATATGAATAGCAGTAGAACATATAACAAAATCTCCCACTGACAATATTATGTCAGGGGCTGGGATATGGCCTTTACAATGTCCAAGGACACTGGTTCAAGCCCTCACACCCCACTTTTGAGGTGGTGGTGGTACTGCTGGGGAGCTTCCCAAGTGGTCTTCCATTCTCTGTCTTCCCTCTCAGTTTCTTTATGCCCTTATCCAAAAAGATACACACACACACACACACACACACACACACACACACACACACACACACACACACACACACACTGAAAGAAAGAGAGATGGGGGAAGGAGAGGGAGAAGGAGAAAGGGAGAGAGGGAGAGGGAAAGAGGGAGAGGGGGAGAGAGGGAGAGAGGGAGAGGGAAAGAGGGAGAGAGGGAGAGAGGGAGAGAGGGAGAGAGGGAGAGAGGGAGAGAGGGAGAGAGGGAGAGAGGGAGAGAGGGAGAGAGGAAATAGTACTATTTCAACAAGGAAAGTCCATGCCATTGTCAGTCAGCTTTCAGGCCCATGACCTCTCCACTTTTCCATCAGCTTTTAGGCCATCAGGAAAGTAGGGATAGATGGGTGAAGAGACAGAAGAGTCCACTATAGTGGGAGAGGGAACAGAGATTCATCAAAAGAAAATCATTGATTTTCCAACTCAGTGTTTTACCTGTCCAGTAAAGACAGAATACTGACGTTCCCTCCTAGTACTGAATTGCTATCTAACACTTCCCTCAGATCGTTAGTATTTGCTTAATATAATTTTTCTGATGCTAGAGGTACACACACACACACACACTCACTAAGCCCTTATAACTAATTACCCACTTCATCATTATATAATTATCTCACTGTCTTTATGACTTGTTATAATTTCTAACTGTAAGTCTTTTTTTTTTCTGATATAAATATTTCTTTGCTTCTCTTTGTGTGTCTTCTGTTTGGATACCTTTTTCTATCCTTTCATTTTTAACATGCTTTTCTGAGGTAGCTCACTTCCATTAAGCGACTCTGTGCCTTTTAATCAAAACTTTTTTTTTTCATTTCTAGATAGAGACTGGTGGGGGGGGGGAGAATGAC
This sequence comes from Erinaceus europaeus, assembly GCF_950295315.1. Classification (NCBI taxonomy): domain Eukaryota; kingdom Metazoa; phylum Chordata; class Mammalia; order Eulipotyphla; family Erinaceidae; genus Erinaceus; species Erinaceus europaeus. Next base: position 11,724,476 of record NC_080164.1, on the reverse strand, counting down.
AGAGATTATAGCTTTGAAGCTTCATGCAGTCAACTGGGGGAAGGAGTTCAAACCTGTGTGTTCACAGAATGAAGCAGTGCATGCCTAAAGGAGTAATTTCACTGACTTTTACTTGAAGAACTTAACCCACTTACCTTTAAAGCAGCTGTTGATAAGCAAGAACTTAATTGTAGCCACCATCTCTTTACTTGTAGCGCTTTTGTATCTCATCACCAGAAAATCAGTCAAATGGCAATCATGTGAGTTATAGGACACTACATGCTACCTGAGCTCATTTGATAAATATTTCAAAAACAGAGTTGTATCCAATTTTCACATTATATAGTTAATACTATATGGGAAGGATCCCGGTTTGAGCCCCAGGCTCCCCACCTGCAGGGGAGTCACTTCACAGGTGGTGAAGCAGGTCTGTAGGTGTCTGTCTTCCCCTCCTCTCTCTATTTCTCTCTGTCCTATCCAACAGCGACGATGTCAATAACTACAACAATAAAGGAACTATACATAATATTATATATCACTAATATCTCAATGCTGGGGTGGGGTTTGCTGCCTCTTCCATATAGTTAACTTCTGCTTTCCTCACAGAAGTTATTTTATAAATGTATTATTTATTTATTTAGTGAGTATGGAGAGAACTTGAAAGGGGACAGGATATATGGAAAGAGAAAGAGAGATGCTGGGTGGTTGGGGCAGTAGTGCAGCAGGTTAAGCACACACGGCAAAAAGGGCAAAGACCGGCATAATGAACGATCCCAGTTCAAGCCCCAGCTCCCCACCTACACAAGCAGTGAAGGAGGTCTTCAGGTGTCTATCTTTCTCTCCCTATCTCTGTCTTCCCCTCCTTTCTCCATGTCTTTCTGTCCTATTCAACAACAATGACATCAATAACAACAATAATAATAACCACAACAATGATAAAAAATAACAACAAATGAAACAAAAGGGAAAAAGATAGTCTCCAGTAGCAGTGTATTCAGTTTATTCGTGGTTCAGGCACTGAGCCCCAGCAATAATCCTGGAGGCGAGAGAGAGAGAGAGAGAGAGAGAGAGAGAGAGGTTCCTATAGCACTGTCTCACCTCTCATGAAGTTTTTCCACTTCAGGTACTTGAACCCTGGTCCTTGCACATCGTGACATTCACTTAACTGGGTGTGTGGCCACCTGGTTTCTCAGAAATCCTTTGTGAAAATCCTTTTGCCCTTTAATTGTTATGCCTGAGTCTCCTATAAAAGATATGAGGACCATGGGTACATTTATAATAGGAAATAAACAAAGGAAATTATTTAAAATAAATTAAATTAGGGTAGTGGCACAACCTGGAGAGATCACATGATATCAAACGTGAAGACCTAAGTTCAAGCCCCTTATCCCCACCTGCACAATATTTGGAGTAATATTGCTAGTATCTCTTTGTCTCTCTCCCTCTCTGTTTCCGTCAGAAGAAAGAGGAATATATATGTATGTCTAGGGAGCTATTGTGAGACACTAGGCCCCAGAGGTAATACTCTTAGGAAAAAAATAGAGAAATAAATTGAATGAAAAATGAAATACTAGTTCCTAGACTTAAATACATAAAGTTTTTCATTCTCTCTAACCTAATCACTGTTGTCATGAAAACTCATCCTTAAATATGTAATTAAATACACTTATAAAGGATTCACTGTAATGGCTTTAAAAAGCAGAAATAATAGAAAAACCCACTATTAAACTTACTTGATAGAATATGATAGACTCATTAAAATAATAGCAAGTTTCAACATGGAGATGTTTATATCACTGTTGTAATACAAGAAGACAATGAACATCTTTCTTACAGACCATATATCTAATACACCCAAACATGAAAGTAACTGCTTTATTGAGATGGTGATATGACAGGTCATTTTTTAGTCAAACAACATTTTCAATATTGCTACTCAGGATCTCAGTAATTAAAACATTTATGCTTACTGTATATGAAAGGCAAAACATGTAATTTATTATCCATGCTGAATAAAAATGTTATTTCATAATCTCACTAGCATTTGTCATCTAGAGATTTTGCTGGTATTTCATGAGCCTCTACCCTGTATTGTATTTTTATCTTCATTCTACTCTGTCTGAATCATATCTATCTTATGATCTCCTACTCCTCCTCCTTCTTCTCTTCTTCCATCCTCCTCCTCTCCTTCCTCCTTCTCTTCTTCTTTCTTCTTTCTCCTCTTTCTTCTTCATCTCCTCCTTCTTCTCCTTCTTCTTCACCTTCTTTTTTGCCTCCAGGGTTATTGCTGGGACTAGGTGCCAGCACTACAAACTCACTGCTCCCAGCAGCCATTCTTTTAATATTTTATTAGATAGGGGAGAGAAAAATTGAGAGGGGAGGGAGAGATAAGGAGAAAGAAAGATAGACATTTGCAGACTTTCCTAGACACTCATGAGGCATCCCCTCTGTAGGTGCGGGGCAGGGGCTCAAACCGGATCTTTGTTTAGGTCCCTGTGCTTAGTAGTTCTGTATGTGCTTAACTCAGTGTACCACCATCTGCCCCCTCTTACGCTTTCTTCCACTCTAATTCCCCTAGGATTCTAAGCCACCCTCTGGCCCTAAGAGAGCCAGACTACTGGGTAGTGGACCAAGCTCACAAGGTGTTCATTCTCAGCAATCAGAATTTGCAACATCTTCCCGCAAACCTGGGAGAGTCTAGGCTTTTGAACAGAAGGACGTGCTTCTTGCTCTGAGTCCCAGTTGACGAAGAAAGTCAACATGAGATTGGAGACAGAACTGTTGGTATGAGAATTACATGAGGAAGCAACCAAAACCAAGCAAGCAAAGACTCCTGCCAAAAATTCTAACCGGAATAAATTGTTTAAGCTCACAGCCTACATCTTTTTCTGACCAACAAACAATAGACTTGAAATTTCTGGGTTTTTGTTACTATCTCACTCGATAAAGAAGACAAAAAGGGAGGGTTGCAATCACACAGAAGCATTATACGACCAATTACATCGTGAAGACACTTAAAACTGTTCTTTTAGCTATTTTCTTTTTCTTTCTTTTATTTTGTCTTATCACCAGTGATTCACCACTCTGAACCAACTTGTTTAGCTATAGAGAGAGAGAAAGGGAAAGGAAGGCATGACAACAATGAAACATCCTCCAATGTGAGGGTGTTTTGGCTCACCTACTGTCTTAATAATGGTTGGAAAAGTAGAACGAAATTGTATTTTCATATATGTGGAGATGAACTATGTAGAATTAGGTAAACTGTCCTGAACATTCTGCCTATATATATATATATATATATATATATATATTTCATGGCTGCCTCTCTGCTGGCATATTCTCCTCTTGAGTTTCCCCACCTGTGTGCTTATACCTTTCAGATTTGTTTCTTTCTATTTTTAATGTCACCAGGCTTCTTGCTGGGGCTTAGTGCCAATTGCTACAAATACACAGCTTCAGCAGCCATTTCTTCCTTTTATTTTTTGAGAGAAGACAAAGAGATAGCAAGGTGAAGAGAAAGAAAGACACCTGCAGAAGGCCTCACTGCTCATGAAGTGAACCCTCTGCAGGTGGGGAACAGGGGTTCAAACCCAGGTCCTTGTGCTTTGTAAAATGTCTACTTAACTGGGTGTGCCACTTTCTGGCCTCCTTCTTTCAAATTTTAATATAGATATGCACTTTTATATTTTATTTTATCTCTACCCAGTCCTATTTGGATGGTCTTTCTACCCAGCTTATAAATACACTCAGATCTCTAGTGTTCTTTCAAAAATAACTATTCCACATCATTTTTAGACTCACTATTCCATCTTCCGGTTTTCAAGTGCATTGCTTGTTGTAGCCATCTGTTCTGTTAACTCAGTTCTCTGTCTATCCTAAATGGTTTCTGGCCCGACAATTGCACTGAAACTTTCCCGCCTTACATCATCAATGAGAATCTTATCACTTTTCATTACTTTTTATCTTCATTTTTTTTGTTTTAAATCCAACTTGATTTTATGATTTTCAGGTCATTTACAAGTATATTCTTGGGGATGGGTGGTGACACACCAGGTTGAACACACATGCTCCAGTGCACAAGACCCTGGGTTCATGCCTATGGCCCACCTTCAAGGACAAAGCTTTGCCAGTGGTGAGCAGAGTCTCTCTGTCTCTCTCCCTCTCTCCTTCTACCCTCTTGATTTCTGGCTATCTCTATCTAATAAATAAAGAAAATTAAATAAGAAATATGACTATCTTTGTTTACTCCTCAACTGCTATTATCTGACCTCCCTGGCTTTCATGATTTATCTCCGTCTTTTTATCTGTATTTATTACCTAAACATGACTCTTATTTTTCACTTTCTTCCCCTGTCACTCACTAAAACAGCTACAACCTTAACATTCTGCTTGTTTAAACCCTGTTTTTCTGTCTCTAGAAATACTCATTAGTGAATCTTGTCAAGATTCCTAGTTTCATCTACAATATTTCTATCCATAGCTTCAAAGTGTATGCTTGGATCCCAGACTAATACCCTGATCATCAGACTCAGGGCAAAGCAACACAACACAAGACACATCACAAGTATTTGTGGTAAGACAAATAACCACACTTATCAGTCACAGAATTTTGATGTTTGAAAATTTTTCCCAGAAAGCAAAAATGTAGCCTAAGGAAAGTCCCAGAGCAGGATGAGAATCTCTATATTAATAGTAACAGATAGATGTATAATATACGTAGAATGATCCCATTTATATTAATTTATAAAAATATAGAAAGAGCAAGTCCTAATTATAAATGGAACTATGTGGTTAAATAAGAAAAACTGATAATGAAAATAAAATGAGTAGGTTCTTAATAGCTGAGTAGTATTCCATTGTGTGAATATAACACAACTTCCTCAGCCACTTATCTATTGCTGGATATCTGCACTGTTTCCAGGTTTTGGCTATTATAAATTGTGCTGCTATGAACATAAGTATACAGAAATCTTTTTGGATGGGTGTGTTTGACCCCTTAGGATATATCCCCAGGAGAGGATTTATTGGGTCATAAGGAAGGTCCATTTCTAGCCTTGTGAGGGATCTCCAGATTGTTCTCCACAAGACTTGGTTCAGTTTTTATTCCCACCAGCAGTGCAGGAGGGTTCGTTTGTCCCTCACAGCCTCTCCAGCATTTGTTGCTGCTACCTTTTCTGATATATGACATTCTCATAAGAGTGAAGTGGTATCTCCTTGTTGTCTTTATTTGCATTTCTCTGACCATCAGTCACTTGGAGCAATTTTTCATATATCTGTTGGCCTTTTGTATCTCTTCTGTAGTGAATATCCTGTTCATATCCTCTGCCCATCCTTGACTTGGGTCAACAGAGAAGCAGTTACAGAAGCAAGACCTCCCTCCTCCTGCACCCCATAATGATCCTGGGTCCATATTCTCAGAGGGATAAAGAACTGGGGAACTTCTAATAGAGGGGAGGGGATACAAAGCTCTGATGGTGGGAATGCTATAGAATTGCACCCCTCTTATCCTACAATCTTTATTAAATAACTAAAAAAAAAAGGAAAGAAAACAGGGAACATGTTCTTCTAGTGAGAAGTGAGGAAACTAAGTTGGACAGAGACTAATATAGGCTTCTGCAGTAATGATCTTCATGCACATAGTTCAGAAGACTCGTGAGAGCCCATTGCACTGGTTTTTAATATTTATTTCTTCTTTATTATTTTAATTTATTTTTAATTTATTAGAAAGAGAGGGGCCTTGGTCCAGGAGGTGACTCAGTGGATAAAGCACTGGACTCTCAAGCATGAGGTTTTGAGTTCAATCCCTGGCAGCACATGTGCCTGAGTGAAACCTGGTTCTTTCTCCCTCTCCTATCTTTCTCGTGAATGAATAAATGAAAAAAGATAGATAGAAAGGGAGGGGCCAGATGGCTGCACTCCTGTTTGAGCTCAAACATTATAATTTGGAAGAACCCAAGTTCACCCCACCACCTACATGGGGGAAGTTTCAAAAGTGATAGAACAGTGATGCAGGTGTCTCTCTCCCTCTTTTTTTCTATGCATGTTTTATTTTATTTTTATTTATAAAGAGGAAACATTGACAAAACAATAGGATAAGAGGGGTACAACTTGGCACAATTTCCACCACCAGAACTCTGTATTCAATTCCTGCCCCTGAGAGCTTTCCTATTCTTTAAAGCTCTGGGAGCATGGACCATTGTGGGATGCAGAAGGTGGCAGGTCTGGCTTCTGCAATTGCTTCCCTGCTGAACATGGGTGTTGACAGGTGGATCCATACTCCCAGCCTGTCTCTCTCTTTCCCTAGTGGGGCAGGGCTCTGGGGAAGCGGACCTAAAGGACACATTGGTGGGGTTGTCTGTCCAGGGAAGTCTGATTGGCATCATGCTGGCATTTGGAACCTGGTGGTTAACAAGAGAGTTAACATACAAAGCCAAACAAATCATTGACCAATTATGAGCCTAAAGGCTGGAATAGTGCAGATGAAGAGTTGGGGGTCCTCTATTTTGTAGATAACTAGTAGGCATATTTTAGTTAAATTTCAAAAGGCCTGTGGCTATACTAGTTTCCTTTTTTTTTTTTTTTTTTTTTTGACCCTGAGCCTAAAATCTGATATGAATGTGGATCCAAGTTATTGTCTCAGGAGATGATGCCATGGCTAGGAAAAGGACCAGAAAGCTGGATCAGGGAAGAGAGTATCTGCTTAATATAGGAAAGGGGTATAAATATTGCTGACTGTAAACCCCATCAATTTGACATGATCTGGGGCTTATAATCAGCTTAGGTGTCTATGTGATCTCTGCATCCCTCTAGATCTGAGCTTAAAATCTGTGGTCAAGAGTAGGAACATTCCATGCTGCCCCAATATTGAACCATCATCTTCAAGTGAAGCATAGAGTATGTTGTCCATCCTCCTTTCAGAGGATGGAACAGTCTCTACCATTGCTGATCCAAGTTGAGGACAAGATCCTATGGGGGCCCACAAAGGGGTCTATTGTGTTGCTCTTGATAGAAATGACTGGTGTATTTGATATGCGGACTCTCTCAAAAGCCTAGACCAAGTAGATCAGAAGCAACCAATGGCACAGCTACATACAAGATACTGGGTACTACACAGCAAACTCTAACAAAAGGACTTTTCAAAGTTAACCCAATTACCAAATAATGTGATGATAACATTAACTATCTATTGTCTTTTTGAACCCTAAGACAGCAGGAACCTCACATCTCTATAGAGCCTATATTTCCCCCACTCCTGGAACCTTAGGATAGGGCCCACTTTCCCGCATGCCTCTCCCAATCCATATCAAATAATATTGCATCTGCTGATTGCAACCTAATCAACACAATGATTGCCACCTCAACATGCTTCAGCTCAGACTGTGTCCAGAGACTTCACGTTTGGAATGACAACCCTTCAGCTTCATTACTCAGGTAAGACCTTTCCTTTCATAGTATTCTCTAATTCCATCCCAGGTGGTTCACTTTCTAACGTAGTCCCAAAACCTAGATATAGACCAGGTTCTGTGAGAGAGAGCATATGTTCACACTTATCCATAAACTAGTGCAAAATATATACCTGAAAGCAGAAGTACACTAGAGTTTGCAATGAGTACCCCCCTAACACTTCCTCTCCACTATTCGAACCTTTGGGTCCATGATTGCTCAACAACTTGTTTGGCTTTGTATGTTAACTCTCTTTTCAGCCACCAGGTTCCAGATGCCATCAGGATGCCGGCCAGGCTTCCCTGGACAGAAGACCCCACCAATGTGTCCTGGAGCTCCACTTCCCCAGAGACCCAGGCTACTAGGGAAAGAGAGAGGCAGACTAGGAGTATGGATTGACCAGTCAACATCCATATTCAGTGGGGAAGCAATTACAGAAGCCAGACCTTCCACCTTCTGCAACCCACAATGACCTTGGGTCCATACTCCCAGAGGGATAGAGAATGGGAAAGCTATCAGGGGAGGGGATGTGGTATGGAGATTGGGTGGTGGAAATTGTGTGGAGTTGTACCCCTCCTACCCTATGGTATTGTTAATTTATCCTTTCTTAAATAAAAAAAAGAAAGAAAAAATGACTGGTACCAATGGACAGAGGGATTTATTTGAAGTCTAGGACCATCATGTCCATTTGAGAATCTCAGGACTCCCCCAATAGGGCCCCAGCTGATGGGGTGACCTGATATTGACTAAAGAGTCATCATTTTTGTTATACTGCTGTATCTGGTTGGCCAGGATCTTGTTTAATATTTTGGCGTATGTGTTCATTAGAGATATTGGTCGGTAGTTTTCCTTTATTGTTGTGTCCCTATCTGCTTTTGGTATCAGGGTGATGTTGGCTTCATAGAAGGTGCAAGGGGGTGTTCCTGTTTCTTTGATCTTGGAAGCTCTTGGAAGAGCTTTAGAAGTATAGGTATTAGCTGTTTCCTGAAATTTTTGTAGAATTTGTTTCTTAAGTCATCTTAAGTTCCGGACTTCTGCTATTGGGAAGATTCTTAATAACAGTTTTGATTTCTCTGTCTATTACTGGTGCAGTTAGGTTTTGTAGTTCTCCTTGGTTCAGTTTTGGAAGGGTATATGTTTCAAATAATTCTTCCATTTCTTCTAACTTCTCTAGCTTGGTGGCATATAGTTCTGAGTAGAAGGCTCACATGATTTTCTGGATTTCTGTGGTGTCAGTTGTGATATCTACTCTATAGTTTACAATTTGATTTATTTGGGTTTTCTCCTCCCCTTTTTTTTTTATTCTGGCTAGTGTTTTGTCAATCTTGTTTAATTTTTCAAAGAATCAACATTTGGATTCATTGATCTTTTGTATGGTTCTCTTATTTTCGATGTTGTTTATTTCTGCTCTAATTTTAATTATTTCCATCCTTCAGGTTGATTTAGGTTCCCTTTATTCTTCTTCCTTTAAATCCTTAAGGCATGCAGTAAGATCGTTTCTTTGAGCTATTTCTTGTTCTCTAATATGTGATTGTATGGCTATGAATTTCCCTCTCAGCTCTGCTTTAGCTGCATCTGAAATATTTTGATAACATGCATCTTCCTTTTCATTTGTTTCCAGTTTCATTTGAGTTTCTTGCTTGAGTGCCTCTCTGACCCAGTGGTTCTATTTTTTAATATTTATTTATTTATTTATTTATTTATATTGAATAGAGGCAGAGAGAAATTGTGAGGGGAGGGGGGAATAGTGCGGGAGAGAGACAGAAAGACATCTGCACACCTGCTTCACCATTTGAGAAGCTTTCCCCCTGCAGGTGGGGACCAGGGACTTGAGCTCAGATCCTTGTGCACTGTAGTATGTGTGCTTAACCAGGTGTGCCACTGCCTGCCCCCCCCCCCAGTGGTTTTTAAATAGTATGTTGTTTAGTTTCCAAATTCTGTGACTTTTAGTAATTTTTTGTTTGTTGTAGAATGTTAACTTTACTCCACTGTGGTCTGAAAAAATACTTGGGATGATTTCAGTGCTCTTGAATTTGTTGATACTGTCTTTGTGGGGTAACATGTGGTTTAACCTTGAGGATGTGCTGTGTAGATTTGAAAAGAGTGTGTATTCCAGTTTTTGGGGTTGAAGGACTCTGAAAATGTTCAGGAGTTCTAGTCTGCCCATCTCTTCATTTAATTCTCTTGTTTCTTTGTTGATTCTCTGCTTCATTGATCTCTCTAAGTGTGAGAGTGGGGTGTTGAAGTCTCCCACTATTATTGTATTACTATTGATGTATTTTTATAGTTCTTTCAGTAGGTGTTTGATGTATTTAGATGGTCCCTCATTGAGTGCATATATGTTAATAATTGTTAAATCTTCTTGGTTGATTGATCCTCTAATCATTATGTAATGTCCTTGCCTATCTTTTATTATTTTATTCAATTTGAAGTCTGTGGTGTCAGAGATGAGAATGGCTATTCCTTCCCTTTTTTGTGGTCCATTATCCTGTATGATAGTTTCCTATTATTTCACTTTAAGTATGCATTTGTCTTGTTGGCTCAGGTGGGATTCTTGCACGCAGCATATGGTTGGGTTGTGTTTTTTCATCCATCCTCCCACTCTGTGAGTTATAATGGGTGAATTTAACCCATTGACATTTATTGATATTATGGATTTAATGTATTGTAGTGCCATTATTCAACAATTCTTTATTTTCTCTGATATATGGCAAGTATTATGGTGGTATTATTCCTTATAAGAGGTCTTTTAGTAACTCTTTTATTGCAGGCTTGGTGATGATTACCTCCTGTCTGGCTAATTCAGTTTTCTGCTTCTGTTAATCTGCTTTCCCTTCCTTGAGCCTCTTTCTTCAGTTCATTTATAGTATTAACTTGTCCTTATAGTTGGCCTTTTAGCTCAGTTATTTCAGCTTTCATTTCTCTACTTACCTCAAGGTATCTTGTATTTTCTTTGAGGTTCTCCTCTGTTGTTTCCCTAATACTGATATCCTTTCCCTCCATAGTTGTCTTCATTTCTGTGATTATTAGTTACTTCTGGGCTCCTGTCCTGATTCATTGTGGTAGCAGTTTAATTTGCTCTTGATTTACCCATTTTTTATTGATGAGTTTTTTTTATTTTTCTGTTATATCATTCTTCAGTTGTTGTGTTTTGAGTACAAGCCACCCTATAGTAAATACCTTTATGACAAGTGCAGTCACCAACCTCAGAAATTACAACAATTAGGTCTGGGTGGTGGTGCACCTGGTTAAGTGCGCATGTTACAATCCACAAGGATCCAGGTTTGAGGCCCTGGTCCCCACCTACAGGGGGTAAGTTTCATGAGTGGTGAAACAGGGCTACAGGTGTCTCTCTGTCTCTCTCCCTCTCTATCTCCCCCTTCTCGCTTGATTTCTGACTGTCTCTATCCAATAAATAAATAAAGAGAATAAAAAATATAAAATAATAGTTCAAAAAAATTATAGCAAGAGTAACTGAGGCAAACACTGATACTGTTCAACCAATACCATTAAGCCAAACAACACCTCCAGTCCAAGAAAAATAGCAACCAAACAAAATAAAAAGAAAGATACAGGAAAAAAAGGGAAGGTAAGAATAGACCATTATGCAAATCTACAGTCCACTATAAATTCTAAGGATATAAATGGAAGAAAGGGAAGTAGAGAAGAAACACACACATAAAGTGCACTCCAAGTCAGATTTCTTCCCCAAAGTAATTCACAAGCAAGTATCAGTGAATTCAGAAAACAAAACGAGGAAGGAAGAAAAGAATATAATAATAGAAAGAAAGGAAGAAAGAAAGAATGAAAGAAGAAAATAAAAAGGAAGAGCAGTGAAAGGAAAGAGTTTTTTTTTTTTTTAATTAGTAAAAGGAGAGTGGAGAGAAGAGGTAGAGAGAGACAAGTTCCTCTCACTTAGATAGGAAACCCAGTCACCTAACAATGGAAAAAACAATGGTTAATTTTGGTCATCCTGAAGAAGGTGGATGGGAATGGGATACGTGTATATAATAATAGTAGTAATAAAATACAATAGAATACCTCTAACAGTCAATCTGCAACTTGGACCACTCAATTGGCTTCAGGCAGCCTTAGCAAAGACAGCCAATTGTAAGAAGTATTCAAAAAAAGAAAGAAAGAAAACCTACAGGTAGTCTTTCCCAGGCAGGGATGAGTCTCTGATTGGTCAGTTATTTTGTCACTCAAATAGAGCTCCAGCCACTTAAAAAAAGAGAGAGAGAGAAAAGTTAAAGGAAGAGGCTTGGAATGACACCCCTGGTGAGCCTGGAATCTGAGAGAACCATTAATTGATTGACAGATTGTAAAATTTAAACCCAGAACTTAGTGCATTAGTCTAAGAACAACAGTGGTTGCCCTGGGGACACAAATTCATTCCCCTTTCCTGATGTCATCTTAGGAAGGACTCGGGGTCTGAGGGAAGCAGGGGGAGGTAGAGAGATACGTGGTAACAGGCACACCCTTGTAACAGGTGGACCAACACCCAGCACCACTCTTATGATATCTGTGCAAGTGAAGGGTAGATCTGAGGGTGGGGCTGGGTGGTGGTGCACCTGTTACAATTTGCAAAGACCTAGGACCAAGGCACCAGTCCCCATGTGCAGGGGGAAAGCTTTTCTAGCGGTGAAGCTACAGGTGTCTCTCTCTGTGTCTCTTCCTGTCTGTCTCCCTTTACCCTCTAAATTTCTGGTTGTCTCTATACAATAGTACATAAGTAAGATTTTTCTAAAAATGATAAAAAATAGAAATATAAAAAGGCAACCATTGTGGGGAAATGGATTTGAGTAAAAGATAGCCTGGCCTCGATTTTAGCGAATAAATTTTGTTTCTTTCATTCAAAAGTTTGTGCAAAGAATCGGTGTTTTGTGGCATCAGACACTAATAAGCCTTTCATCTTACATCACATTTATTAAATTTATTTCTTTTTATAATTTTTAATTTATTAGTGAGAGGGATAGAAAGAGAGAGAAAGAACCAGACATCGCTCCGGTACATGTGCTGATGGAGATTGAACTCAGGACCTCATGCTTGAGAGTCCATCACCTTATCCATTGTACCACCTCCTGGACCATGATTCAATTTGTTTCATGTGAGAGAGACATACATAAATAATAAATATGTACATACAGAGATAGACAGATGATAGACCATTCAAACACATGCCAGGAACCAAAATGGGAGTCTCATGCATGCAGAATTTGTATTTGGGTTTAGTGTATTGCACCAAAGTAAAGGATTCTGGATGGGAGAGGGTTCAGTTTCTGGAACCTAATGGCAGAGTTGGACCTAAGTGGGAGGTTAGAGTTTTATGTGGAAAACTGAGAAATGATACACATATAGAAACTATTCTTTTTTTTTTTTACTATTGACTTAAAACCATTAATCTCCCCAATAAAGAAAATAAATAAAATTTATATTCCATCAGCTGAGCTAATTCTCTAGCTATGTATTTATATAAAAGTTTGTTAGGAAATTTTGTATATATTTAAGTCTGGCTTATGCGGTAAAATATCTGTAGATATTTTGAGTAGCTGCCATGTATTCCCTATTTTTACTGCCTCTCACAGAGCCTAGAACAGTCCTTTGAACAGCCTCCATGCTCAATCAAGAGGCACTGTGATAAATGAATAGCTTCTAATACCTTGATGGTTTCAGAACCTCATAGGACAAAGTTATGGGTCTTAAATAGTAGCATGAGTCTTAAATAGTTGATGACTTCTACCTCCCTGACATTACAATCCACTGTCTATTGAAATCAGGCTTCTTCCATCACTTTGAACTAAAATATTGCTGAATTATTACAAAGTAGATTGTCAGAGTTGCCCTGTCAACATTCAGCCATTGCCCCCCAACCATAACAGTCACTGTCTAGAGAACTGTCCACAGACTAAGCAAAATAATGTGGGGAGGGAGTGAGGGATACAGGACTACTTTCCTCTGGCTACTTCAGAATGCAAGAAACTGAAGTGAACAAAAACTGAAGGGCGTTTGAGCTCTAGATCATCTTTACTATAAGAAATTCAGGCCCCCATTTACTTCTCTAAGGCCTTAGGTGACGTACACTATCCCCCCCCCACCAGTGATTCTTTAAGTTTCCCAGTGCAGCAGAAATTTCTGTTTTATAGTCATTCTCTTTCCCTTCAGTGATTTCTGCTGCTTCCATGGGATAAAGCAAATCTGTTATATTTGGAAGGATTATGTCTGAGTGACTCAATAGCCTTCATTTAGACTTAATTCTTTTGGCAGAATGTTTTTTTTTTTCCATTTAGTAAAGGTTCAAGGCATAGTTGGATATCTTTCATAAGGATCAAGGAAGGGGAGTACTTTATAGAGATAGTCTACATAATCGTCACAATACTATTGTGAAGATTCTCCTCACTTGCAGATAAAGAATCTGAGTTTCAGAGAAATTAAGTCAATTGTCCAAGCAATTCAGAATGAAATAAACTGTTCAAACTTTCAACCCAATTGAATCAAAGCTAACCTTTTATTTCTTGTAGCAAACCTATCAGAGCACCATATCCCTCATGGAAAATGGAAATAATATCCTTCTTTTTAAAAAAAAGTATTATATTTATTTATTTGTAGGGTAGAGACAGTGAGAAATCGAGAGGAAGAAAGAGACAGAAAGACACCTGCAACCCTGCTTTACCACTCGCAAAACTTTCCCCCTGCAGGTGGGGACTGGGAGTGCCAACCAGGGTCCTTGCACATTGCAACATGTGCACTCAACCAGGTGTGCCACCACCCAGCATGAAAAGTAGCATTCTTAAAGCAGATCCTCTTAAAGAGGCTCTTAAAAAAGAAGTCTATACAAGTGTAGGCTTGTAGAATAGTATGTAGTTTCTCAAAATAGCTCATTTTGTGGATAGGCCAAGTTTGAGCCTAGTCCCCACTGCATTGAATGAAGCTTTGGTTCTCTGGTATCTCTTTCCCTCTTTGCTTCTCTGTCTCTAAAGAAAAAAAAAACTTCTTGAATTTTATTGTTAGAAGTATGCTAGACAATCAACAAATATTTCATAAGAAAAAATGTCTGGGATATCTGCTTGTCTGCACACTTGATCTGAACTTACTATAAGTTCATACTTCTTTTATACTATAAAATATTCAAAATATTTGTATATGTCTTATATATTTTAAGATGTTTACTGCCCCTGAACCTCTATAAATTAAAAGTAAAAGGCCTCTGTGGTATTTATCTCTTTAGCAGTCCCACAAAGCAGGGAATGTGACCTGCACTTCCTTAGCCAAAACTAAATATAAAATCTGCCACACTGAGTACTCCTTATGCTAACTCTTGGAAGGGAATGGCCTATTTCCTTTCACTTCAATCTGGTTCTTTCTATTCAGCTGAGATTAATGGATTCAGAGAATGAGTCACCCTGCCAGGGTCTAGTTAACTTGGCAGTGTCATCACAAAAGCTATTCACCTCCCCTGATAGCAATTAAGTTCCAAAGCAGAAGAAAACACTCAAGAGAAAGATTAAAAAAAAAAAAACTTATGAAAAGCAGAAAATTTGTCTCTTTCAGAATAACAGTAAGAATATTTTCTTAGGTGTGATCCCCAAATGGCCACATTTGGCTGGGTTCTGATACAACACAGTGTCTACACATTGAATTTGGTATTTATTATAGCAGTTTAATGAGATATTATGACCTCTCTTTTCATACTAGAACATTTAATGCATTATGTGTGATTAATGTATGTGAGTGTGAATATATGGATTTGTAGGTTTTCCAACTCCATTTCCTTTTTTGGATCTGCACAAGTGATGCTAGTGAAACTGCTCCCTGTGGGCTGCAAAAAAACAATACCCTCTAATATACAGAAATCCTAACTTTATGCCCCACTTTTTTTTCCCCCCGTAATTGACTCCCTGAAGACTAAGACTCAGAAGAAAAGAAAAGTAGAACCAGGACACCTTTTAGTGCCTATGATACACAAGAATAGCTCCTTTATGTTGGCTATAATAATGTTATTCCAGGTGAATTCAAAGGAATGAAAGGCAGGACCTGAAGAGCCACAAACAACATTTCAGGATATGTATAATAGGTTCTTCAAGGAATGGCCTAGAAATAAGTATATTGGGGACAAAAAGATCATAAGAGAATATTGAAACAAGCTATAACAATCCTAAATCTTCTTAAGCATCAGGAATATCAAAGACAATATTGCAAGGTATGTTCATGAGATACATGAAATAAGAAGATGGAACCCTATCGTGGTAATAGGCAGTGTTTTCAAGAACATTCAAAACCAGAAGATTTAGCAATCTCAAGATTGTTCTGCAATCAAGTTTATGTGATGTTATTATAATCACGACAATTTCATTTTGATGAGTGATAGCTTGCTAATACCTTCTGATATCTTTTTATTTTCAACATGCTTATGTCATATTTAAAATGCATGCTTTTTAATTTTCACTTTACTTTCTGAAGTGTCGAGAGATTCTACCACTATTTACATTCCATATGATTTTACTCTAGGTGGTTCAAGATGAATGCCCAAAATATTTTTCTCATATTTTAATCTGTATTCTGAATATTTTATTTAAAGGATAACAATAACAGTATATTGATCAGAAGTGGAAGTTGTCATATGGGGACTTTTTTATATGTTTATAGTACTGTCTCATAATCTATACCACTCATGTTTCAAGAACATTCAGCATTAATCAAAAAACCCTTGTCATTGTGCAACAGATAATGTAATAAATACATTCATGAATCCAGTTGCAAATGGATTTTAATTATTTATTTATTTTATTAATGAGAAAGATAAGAGGACAGAGAGAAAGAACCAGAATCCCAGCACATGTATTCTGGTACATGTGCTGCCAGAGATTGAACTCAGGACTCACGCTTGAGGGTACAATGATTTATCCACTGTGCCACCTCCCAGGCCACTCAAATGAATTCTTTATCATAAAATTAACTTTGTGTCACATGCACCATCTAGATTTAAAATTGGTGGGGACAAAGCTCCTACTCTTTAGTATCAGATTCTATTTGTAATGTTAAAGAAGGTGATTCAAATTGATTCGATGGGGGCTAGGTGGTGGCACACCTCCTTACACACACACATTGCAATGCACAAGGACCTAGGCCCAATCCCCAGGTCCCAGGTATCTCTCTGTCTCTCTCCATTTCCGTCCCCCTCCCCTCTCAGTTATCATCTTTGCCCAGTAATAAATAAAATATTTTAAAGAGAAAAATATATATGTATGTTAAAAAATTGATTTGGTGGAACCAGCAACATAGCTCACTTAATGTGCTACCTTGTTATGTATGCAACTCAAGTTCAAGCCTGGCCCCTACTTCCTTGAACAACATGTTGACAGTGGGATTGAACTATCTATCATCTCTGCCTACTCTGACTCTAGCTTAAAAAATGATTTGATACTATATTCAGATAGATATTATATCAAACAGGTCACTAGTCTTTCAGTGGGAATGCTAGTATATCAAGTATATATTCCAGTATAATATACGAGGTGAAGCTAGCAATTAAGTGCCAAATTACTTGTCCTTGTCTAATAGAATAAGATGTTTACCTTAAGCTGTAAATATACTATTGATTCAATACCAGAGATAGAATACTTGGCTAGCACAGTTATTGCCTGATTTTTTTTAATACCATTCTTAGTCCATTTTATTTTTTAAAATATTTTTTATATTTATTTGTTTTCCCTTTTGTTTCCCTTGTTGTTTTTTATTGTTGTAGTTGTTGTTGTTATTGATGTCATCGTTGTTGGATAGGACAGAGAGAAATGGAGAGAGGAGGGGAAGACAGAGGGGGAGAGAAAGACAGACACCTGCAGACCTGCTTCACCGCCTGTGAAGCGACTCCCCTGCAGGTGGGGAGCTGGGGGCTCGAACCGGGATCCTTATGCCGGCCTTTGTGCTTGGCGCCACCTGCACTTAACCCGATGCGCTACCGCCCGGCTCCCTCTTAGTCCATTTTAAATGCAACTGTGGAAAGCTTGAGAATCAAACGAACAACTTGATCTATTTAAAGTACTCAAGAGTTATTTTGAAAGTGGCATCAATTTTTAAAGTACAATCAAATAATGTTTAAATTTGACTCAAATTAAGTTAAAATGTATTACCACTTTCTGAATTCAGTTTTTAAGTCAATTGAAAATGTCAATAATGATGCTATTAACATGTGTTAATACTTTCTTTGTCCAGTATTTTATTTATTTATTTTAATGAGAAATATAGGAAAGTAGAGAAAGATCAAGAGATAGAAAATAGACCAGAGGGGAGCTGGGCAGTAGCACAGCAGGTTAAACGCACATGGCATAAAGCACAAGGACCTGAGTAAGGATCCTGGTTCAAGCCCCCTGGCTCCCACCTGCAGGGCGGTCGCTATGCAAGCGTGAAGCAGATCTGCAGGTATTTATCTTTCTCTCCACCTCTCTGTCTTCCCATCCTCTCTCTATTTCTCTCTGTCTTATCCAGCAACAACGACAGTTATAACAACAATATCAAAAAAAAACAAAAAAAAAAAATAGACCAGAGCACTGCTCAGCTCTGGCTTATGATGATGGTGTTGGGGGTTGAACCTGGGAACTCAGAACCTCAGACATGAGTCTTTTTGCATAATTATTATGCTATCTCCCCAGCACTCTTTAATTCTTTTAATTAACATTTTGCACCCATTGCAGTATAATGAAAAATATAATATGTATGAATTTATTTATTAGGTCATAAATAAAACTTTACTATTACATAGAATGGTTAACTACTAAACATTTTATTGGGGGGAAGAAGTGGTCATATTTTACATTCTGAATAACATGTAGAAAGATATGATTTTCCACCCCTTAAAACTGTTTGAGGATATGAATGAAAGATAGAACATAATTCTTTACCCATAAACTGAAATCACAAGCAGTATAGAAAAGTTTCGCTCTCATTAACTGGGACTGAAAAGTGAGTACCTAGAAATAGTAATTCTACACTTGGTTATCAGTTAAAGCAAATTAAGGGAGACAGTTTTTTTCATAAACACATATATAAAACAGTATATATATATGTCATGAAATATATAATGTAAAATCCCTAAGTATTGTGGACTAGTCAACACACTACCAAACTGGAATAATTAAAATAATTTGAAAGGAAAGTCATAATTTAATTTATTTTATTACACATTACTTAAAATTAAGATGTTTTTTCAGAATATGAATGGTTTGCATGATGATTTATTCTGTTACATCAGCATTGTGAATCTTGCCCTGACTGTTCTAGTATGTAATTTCCTAATGGTAATATTAACTAGTAGTCCCCTGTTCATCATAATTGTAATTTCCCAAAACACTTTGATGCCAAAAATGAACTAGCATTAATTATTTGTATGTCATTTGTATGTATATCTTTTGGAAGCTATCCCTACATAGATAGGTCATATATGTCACCATGTCATATATGGTGGTCAAGAAGGTTATAGAATCTTAAGAAATCTGACTCTGCTGTGACCTGTTAGACTTTTAATAGAAGTGGTGACATGAATCTACACCAGAGTTTTAAAGGACCCTTCCCAAAGGATTGAGATTACCCAAAGGTACATTTAATAATTTCCCTGGAGTGAAGTTGCACTACAGGGCACATTCTACCAACCAATTGTCCAGGCTGGCTGTATAGTTTATACACACAAGAACTCCCAGTCCCAGAGCTTCTGCCCCTGAGGGATATTTTTGAGTTTTTTGCTGTAAGCATACCATACTGTTCCCTCTCATTTAAAGGGTTTGACCTGCCACGGCAGGAGAGTAGCTTGTCACTGAGTCCAGAAGTGGCTTTCAGAGACCAGCTCTTGAATGGGGAAGACCTGTGAGACAGTCACATGAAGAGTAGTTTGCAAATGTCAGAGATGATTAGTCCCTAGGACATAAAATAAAGTTAAACCCAGAGCATAAATCTTGTCTTTCTACACTGAAGGTTTTATTGTGTTTTCCCCTAGTTATTGCGAATCCAATTTTCACTGGAATCCCAATGGTAATATGGTTATAATTTCTGAGCTTGAGAATTATCAGGGAACAAAATCAGTGTACTATTTTTGGACTTAAATGCAAATCTAGTATGAATATGGACTAGATATTTCTGTACATCAAGAAAGCATGTTTCTTTTCAACTGAACACAAACACACACACACACACACACACACACACAATCTACAAGAAGATATATTTCATTCCAAACATTAAAAAACAATGGAGCTAAGTTGCAAAATACCTTCTCTTCCTATGTTGCCAGAACATGAAAAATTACAGAAATTCCAGGCCTCAAGCCAATCTGAATCAATAAGACTCAGGGAAAGATACACACATACACACACACACACACACACACACACACACACATATTTGGGTAAATTCTCAATGCAAACTGCTATTGGAGTATGATGTTCTGTTAGCCTAAAGAATATATATATCCCCCCTTAATCTTTCCATCCTAAAACAAAATGTTCATCAAATCTGTAGTGTCACCTTGAGTCATTTCTTCACTCATTTTACTCAGACTATATATTTAAACATTGCCTCTAAACACTAAATAGACACATTTCTTGATATTGTCAAATGAGTGGTCAGTTTTACCACCTAAAATTATGCAGGGAATATGCTGAATATGGGCCCCAGATCAAATCAAATCAATGGGGTTCATAGTCAACAATATTTATACACATTTCCAATATTTGGGAGCCACCATCTTCTCTGATCCAGCTTTCCAGCCTTTTTTTTCCAGCCATGACATCATATCCCCAGACAATAACCTAGGTCCACCTGCATACCAGATGTCAGGCTCAGACAAAAACTAATAAAGTTATGGGCCTTAAGGAATATACCTAAAATAGACCTACTAGCTACTTCCAAAATGGTGACCCCCAGATCTTCATATGTAATATTCCAGTCTTTAGTTTCATGATTAATCAATAAGTTGTATGGCTTTATATGTTAACTCATTTTTTAGCTACCAGGTTCCAGATGCTAGCATGATGTCAACTGGAAATCCCTGGACTGATGACCCTGCCAATGTGTCCTGGAGCTTTTGCTTCCTTAGAGCCCTGCCCTACTAGGGAGAGAGACAGGCTGGGAGTATGGATCGACCTGCCAACGCCCATGTTCAGCGGGGAAGCACTTACAGAAGGTGTACCTTCTGTACCTCATAATGACCCTGGGTCCATACACTCAGAGGCTTAAGGAATAGGAAAGCTAACAGGGGATGGGATGGGATACAGAGCTCTGGTGGTGGGAATTGTACCCCTCTTATCCTATGGTCTTGAAAGTGTTTCCATTTTATAAATAAATAAATTTTAAAAAAAATCTCTGAATGGAGGATGAGGGTAGAATTCAGCTTCCCTGGGAATAGGACACAGACTTTTGGTGGCAGGAATGGTGTTACTACACACTCCTAGTAACTTACAGTCTCACAAATTACTATTCAATTTATAAGAAAGGGGAAAAATAGATCAATTTTCTCAAACTGTATAGGCTGTAGCTCTGAGTATATGTTATTTCAGTCTAAGCACTTAAGACTTCAAATTAGTAGTCAGAGTGAATTTTGACAG
Organism: Erinaceus europaeus; assembly: GCF_950295315.1. NCBI lineage: Eukaryota > Metazoa > Chordata > Mammalia > Eulipotyphla > Erinaceidae > Erinaceus > Erinaceus europaeus. Next base: position 11,703,465 of record NC_080164.1, on the reverse strand, counting down.
TGGCCTCAAATTGTTAATATATCTCTAATAAATACTTGCTCTTTGAAATATTAAATCTCCTAAAAGCTTAAACCAGGGAGAACAAAAGCGACTGGTGGTGTTCCTTTATAAAATACAGCTATATATAAATAGCATAAAAGGACATAAATTATGGCGAGGTCTTATGTGCTGCAACAAACCCTAACAATGGGATATTCAAAGTTAACCCAACTGCCAAATAATGTGTTTATATCTATAACTACCTATTGCTTTCTTAAACCCTAATACAGCAGGAACCTTCCCCTTTCTCTATAAAACCCATATTTCTCCCAGTCCTGAAACATCTAGGGTGGGGCTCCCTTTCCTACATGCTTCTCCCAATTCATACCAACTGACACTGCACCTGCTGATCCCAACCTATTCAATGCAACCAGTACCACCTCAGCAAGTTTCACTTTAGACTGTGTCCAGAGATGTCAGGTGTGGAATGTGAACACACCGGCTCCATCACTCTGGTGAGACATTTCCTAGCTCATAGGATTCCTTAAATTAATTTCAGGTGGTACACTTCTTAGCAAACCTCAAAATCTAGATATAGACCAAGGTCCATGAGATGGGGCATAAGTATATATATCCAGGAAATGGGAAAAAAATATAGACCTTAAAGCAAAAGTGCACAGTAGTTTGCAGTGAGTCAATAAATGCAGAAAGTAAGAAGAAAGACCTAAAAAGACACCATAAAGTACCTAATGAATTAGTTTTTACTAAGACCTAGATACTTTCCTCACCTACCTTCTATTTTACATCCCTCAGTCACTCCAAAGCTAACCCTGTCAGAGAAAGAAAGTAAGGACTACAAAAGCTGAATAAGGGCAAGAGACTAACATGCTTTAATGATGACTAATTTAGTCACTACTAGGACACCCCATTACCTAGGGCTCTAGTCAGGAAGTCCTGAGATTCCCACACAGACATGATGGGCCTAGACCTTTAACAGATCCCTCTCACCACTGTCTCTGGTCATCTCCATCAGGAACAACATAATGGGCCCCTCTGTGGGTCCCTATGAGACCTGGCCCTCAGTGTGAATCAACAGTGGTAGGGAATGTGACATTCTTTACAGGGGAGTTGGATGGCATATTCTGCCTATCACCCGGGGATGATGGGTCCTGAAATTGGTGCAGCCTGGAATGTTCCTAGCCATGACTGTGAGATGTGAGCTTAGACCTACAGGGATGCAGAGGTTACATAGGTTATTGTGCTGACTATGGGCCCATAGTCAGCGATAGGGTTTATAGTCAACAATATTTATACACTTTTCCCATATTTGAGAGCTACTCTCTTCCCTGATCCAGCTTTCCTGGTCCTTTTCCAACTGTGACACCATCCCCCCAGACAACAGTTTAGGTCACCTGCATATTGGATGTCAGGCTCAGGCAAAACTAGTAAAGTCATGGGCCCCTTGGAATATACCTAAAATAGACCTATTATCTTTCTCCAAAATGGAGAACCCAAATCTCCACCCATAACATTCTTGCTGTTAGGTTCATGATTAGTCAACATTTTGTTCTGTATTCTATCTTAACTCTGTTTTAGCCACCAGGTTCCAGATGCTACCATGATGCCACCAGACTTCCCTGGACAGAGGACTCCACCAGTGTGTCCTGGAGCCCCACCTCCCCAGATTCTTGCCCCAGCAGGGAAAGAGAGAGACAGGCTGGAAGTATGGATCTACCTGTCAATGCCCATGTTCAGCAGGGAAGCAATTATAGAAGCCAGACCTTCCAACTTCTGCATCCCCATAATAATCCTGGGTCCATGCTCCCAGAGGATTAAAGAACAGGAAAGCTATCAGGGGAGAAAATGGGCTATGGAGTTCAGTGGCAGGAACTGTGTGGAATTGTACCCCTCTTATCCTATGGTCCTGTCACTGTTTCTATTTTATAAATAAAAACTTAAAAAATGTATAAAATATGTATACACACACACACACACACACACATATATATATATGTAATTGACTACTAGTCCCTCTTATCTGTAGAATCATATACTAAATATTTCCTCTGTGACTAGTATCATTTTTCACTGAGCATGCTGTCAAGGCTCATTTTTCCCTATCATATCAATAGTACATATCAGAATTTTCTCCTTTTTAATGAAAGACTGAGAAGTATTGAATTGTATGTACATACTGCATTTTAACTGTCCCTTCACCATCAGTATTTGGACTGCTTAATTCCTATGCTTTATCTTTATATAATTTTGAAGTTAATATGAAGACCTGGAGAGAAACTTACATTATCTTCTATTCTTTAGAAATAAGTTTAGGCAGTTTATGTTCTAACCCATGAAATCATCTTCAGAAAAGAAGAAAGGAAATAAAAGAAATGTATACGGAAAGGTTAGTCATTAATTCAAAAATCAAAGTGGAGGAGATATGACTAACAGGTTCCAGGAAGTTATTATATGACTATTGAAAATTTAATAGAGCTTTAGACACACAATGTCTAGATTCTAATAATGGGTGACATTATGCCCACATTTGCCACATTCCTCCTCTCTGAACTCCCTCCTTGTTTTCAGTTCTACACCTCGCTTAAGAAGCCTGCCTTCTGCCTTCTCTCCCATGTACTTTTCCAGTGTCTCCTGTGACATTTCTTGGAGAAAGCCTGATTCAGAGATAGTTTCCTGCCCACCTTGATCCTACCTCCTCTCCATAAACATTAATGATTGCATGTGACAAATTATTGTCTAAGATGTGAGAGTTAAGGGCTCATGACTTGTGTGACTTCTTTTTTCAAATGTTTTTATTTATTTTAAAAATTAGACATTAACAAAACCATAGGATAAGAGGGGTACAACTCCACACAATTCCCACCATGAGAACTCCGTATCCCATCCCCTCCCCTGATAGCTTTCCCATTCTCTATCCCTCTGGGAGTATGGACCTAAGGTCATTGAGGGATGAAGAATGTTCTGGCTTCTGTAATTGCTTTCCCGCTGAAAATGGACGTTGACTGGTCCATCCATGTTCCCAGCCTGTCTCTCTCTTTCCATAGTAGGTTGGGGTTCTGGGGAAGCAGAGCAGGACACATTTGTGGGGTCATCTGTCCAGGGAAGTCTGGTTGGCATCATGCTAGCATCTGGAACCTGGTGGCTGAAAAGAGAGTTAACAAACAAAGCCAAACAAATTGTTGAACAATCATGGGCCTAAAGGCTGGAGTAGTGCAGATGAAGAGTTGGGGGGGGTACTCACTGCAGACTATTGTGTACTTTTGCTTTCAGGTATATATTTTGTCCTAGTTTATGAATACATGTGAACATATGCTCTACCTCAGAGGACCTGGTCTATATCTAGGTTTCAGAACTTTGTTAGGAAGTGAACCGCCTGGAATGGAATTAGAGAATACTATGAAAGGAAAGGTCTCACCCGAGTAATGAAGCTGAAATGTTGTCGTTCCACACGTAAAATCTCTGGATACAGACAGAAGTGAAGCATGCTGAGGTGACATTCGTTTCATTGATTAGGCTGGGATCAGTGGATACAATATTATTTGGTATGAATTAAGAGAAGCATGCAGGAAAGTGTGCCCCACCCTAAGGTTCCAGGACTGGGGGAAATATAAGCTCTATAGTGGAAATGTGAAGTTCCTGCTGTCTTAGGGTTCAAGAAGACACTAGATAGTTCTTGTTATGATCACATTATTTGGTAATTGGGTTAACTTTGAAAAATCCCTTTGTTAGGATTTGCTGTAGAATACCCAACATCACCATAATTTATGTCCTTTGACATTATTTGTATATAGCTGTGCCACTGGTTGCTTCTGCTCTCCCTGGTCTAGACTTTTGAGAGAGTCCCCATATCAAAGACTCAGCCTGTGTATTAAAACGGCTCAGTCTTTGCTTTAAAAAGTTTGAGACATACAATCAATTTTTCCCCTCTCATATTAATTATATAGTGATTTATATGACTACAAATTAATAGGAGTTTACATAAACACCATTCCCACCACTGAAAGACTGTGTCCCATCCCACCCACCCACCTTAGCCACACACACCCCCGGCCCAGGAAGCCGAATATTTACCCTCACCCTAACCCCAGGGTTTTTACTTTGGTGCCCTACTCCAGATTTAGTCAAATCCTGCTTTTAGTTTCCCTTTCTTTTCTTCTTTCTCAACTTTTGTTGATGAGTGGGATCATCCCATACTTATCTTTATCTTTCTGACTTAGCTCACTTAACATAATTCTTTCTGGGTGGGTCAGAGAAGGTGGGTTCATTGTTCTTAATAGCTGCATAGTATTCCATTGTGTATATGTACCACAGCTTTCTCAGTCACTCATCTGTTGTTGAGCACCTGAGTTGCTGCCAGGTTTTAGCTGTTACAAATTGTGCTGCTATGAAGGACTTAGGTTCAAGGCCTTGGTCCCCACTTGAAGGGGTAAGATTTATGAGTAGTGAAGCTGTACTGTGTGTGTGTGTGTGTCTTTCTTCTTCTCTCTAAACTTCCCTTCCATATCCATACAAAATAAATAAGTGAAATCAAAATGAAAAATCCGATCTTTAGGGAAAAATATAGAATAATGCTAAGAAAACATTAAAAGGAATGTTGGGGAAAATTTTAGTAGAGTGGTCCAGGAAGTCTTACAGTGGATAAAGCATTTGGCTCTCAAGCATGAGGCCCAGCATTCAATTCTTGGCAGCACATGTGCCAGAGTGGTGCCTCGTTCTTTCTCTCCCTCCCCTCCTTCCTCATGAATAAATAACTAAAATATGAAAATATTAATTCATGAATTAATTCATGTTTTGGCCACATCTTTGGTCAGAGTTTGAGTTACATGACAATTATCAAGTTTGATCCCTTTGTGATGGCCTTCATAATCCCTTTTACCTAGCATATACACTCAACTAAGAGTATATCCCCCAGGACTGATACCCAACTGTAAGGAAAATTCAGAACATATCCTGAAATATATATCCTCCAATATAAGAGGATGGAATACATCCATGAGCAACCAAAATCATACTCATATTCAGCTCTACACCTCTAAAGATGACTTTGGCTTTGATTTATTTCTTCTAGGTCTCTCTGCAGAGAACAGAATGGGGGAGTTGGGGGTGAGTGGAAGGTCTGTGTTGTTAAAAGGCAAACCATCTAGCCTGACTCTTTATGTTCTATCAACAAGTTGTATTTAGTTCATTTTCACTTTCTGAGAATTAGCTCTTGAAATTAGCTTCATAAATATCTTTCCTAACTTTTGTGAAGATTTATGAAGATTAAATGTCGCCATCATGTAGTGTCTATATACACTGAAGGCTATAACATCACTGTGGTCCAAAAGGCAAATAATAAACATTAATATAAAAAACTTCCACGAGGAATAGTGGAATTATGCATGCTCGAGTTCCTGTCTGGCAGAAAGAGACACAAAGTAGCAGCGCATGACAGTCTTGGAGATTTGAGGTATAGATTCATCTTTTTTTTATTACCTTTATTTATTGGATAGAGACAGCCAGAAATTGAGAAGGGAGGTAATGATAGAGAGAGAAAAAGGGTCTGGTTGGTGGCATAACTGGTTGAGCACACATGTTACAATGGGCAAGGATCCAGGTTGGAGTTTCCAGTTCCTCCTTGAAGGGGGAAAGCTTCACAAGTGGTGAAGCAATGCACTTGTCTTTTTGTCTCTCATCCTCTCTACCCCCCCCCTTCCATCTCAATTTCTGGCTGTATCTAGCCAATAAATAAATAAAGACAATAATAAAACAGAGAGAGAGAGAGACCTACAGCCCTGCTTCACCACTTGTGAAGCTTTCCCCCTCCAGGTGGGGACCATGTGCTTGAACCCAGGGTCTTGTAAACTGTAATGTGTGCATTTAATCAGCTGCACCATCATTCTGCCCCATAGATTCATATTGATAGTAACTTGTGTATAGACCTTGAACCAAGGCCTTGCTTCATTTTATCTGCCTCTCTCTCCTTTACTATTGTAATGAAAATGTGGCCCAGGCCAGATGGACATGTGTGTGTAAGACCTGACTCCATAGGAAAGCAGAAGCACACTGTCAGTGTGTCTCAGTCTCTGTTAGTCAGTGGTATCGACTTCTCATCACATTAGGCAATAAACTAAGGTTAACTGAGTCTTCACTCTCATCAGAACTTGTCTTGGAAAGTCCACTTTTATGCTTCCTTGTGTTATTGGTAGGTTTAACTTTAGTCTCCTGAAACTAAGAAACAGAATTGCTATTGTGTGTGTGTGTGTGTGTGTGTGTGTGTGTGTGTGTGTGTGTGTGTGTGTGTGTGTTTGAGTTGCTTGGAAAGGCTCATATCTATTACAAGAGACAAATTATAAACCCTTGTCCTCACCATTTCTCATAGATAATTCACAAGTTTTCTTAGATAGGCAAGACCCTCAGTCTGTGAACCTGGGGAGAACAGGAGTTTATTATGTCTCCTATCAGACAGTCAACATAGACTCAAAGTAGAACATAAATACTATCATGAGAGATAAATAACATTAAGAAAAGTAAGAACTTATATGCCAAATTTCCACACATATACCAAGTATGATCACCATTCAAGAAAGCCAACAAGGGGGCACAGTGGGTTAAGCGAATATGGCGCAAATCACAAGGAACAGCATAAGGATTTCTGTTCAGCCATGGATCGCCACCAGCAGGAGCATTGCTTCACAAGTGGTAAAGCTGGTCTGCATGTGTCTTCGTCTCACTTTCTGCCCCCCCATCCCTTCTATATTTCTCTCTGTTCTTAAAAAAAAAAGACAACAAGCATGTTACAAGAAGCACAATCATCATAACAGACTGTCTATAGATATAAATGAGGACAATGCATAGTCTCTGTGAGAGATGGGTAGGTCTTCTATTCAAAAGAACATGAACACAACTGTTTAGTACAAAATCATATTTATGTATTGTTATCTATGACTACCTGTGACCACTATTTTTGTATTACTTTTTTAAATTTCATTATTGGAGTATTTATGTTTTACATTTGACAGTAAATACAATAGTTTGTACATGCATAACAGTTCCCAGTTTTCCATATAACAATACAACCCCCACTAGGTCCTCTGTCATCCTTTTTGGACCTAAATTCTACCCCCACCCACCCCAAAGTCTTTTACTTTGGTGCAGCATGCCAATTCCAGTTCAGGTTCTACTTGTGTTTTCTCTTGTGATCTTATTTTTCAACTTCTGCCTGAGAGTGAGGTCATCCCATATTCATCCTTCTGTTTTGGACTTATTTCACTTAATATGAACTTTTAAAAAATATGTATTTACTTTTTTATTCCCTTTTGTTGCCCCTGTTGTCGTATTGTTATAGTTATTATTGATGTTGTTATTGATGTCATTGTTGTTGGATAGGACAGAAAGAAATGGAGAAAGGAGGGGAAGACAGAGAGGAGGAGAGAAAGATGGACACCTACAGACCTGCTTCACCTCTTGTGAGGTGACTCCCCTGCAGGTGTGGAGCTGGGGGCTCGAACCGGGATCCTTCAGCGGGTCATTGTGCTTAACCTGCTGCACTACTGCCCAACTCCCATGAATTTCTCAAGGTCCATCCAAGATCTGCTAAAAATGATGAAGTCATTTTTTATAGCTGAGTTGTATTCCACTGTGTATATATACCACAATTTGCTCAGCCACTCGTCTGCTGATGAACACATGGGTTGCTTCCAGGTTTTGGCTATTACAAATTGTGCTGCTAAGAACATATGTGTAACAGATCTTTTTGGATGGGTCTGTTGGGTTCCTTAGGATATATCCCCAGGAGAGGAATTTCAGGATCATAGGGAGGTCCATTTCTAGCCTTCTAAGAGTTCTCCAGACTGTACTCCACACAGGCTGGACAAATTTACATTCCCACCAGCAGTGTAAGAGGGTTCCTTTGACACCAGAGACTATCCAGCATTTGATGCTGCTACCTTTTCTGATGTATGACATTCTCACAGGAGTGAAGTGGTATCTCATTGTTGTCTTTATTTGCGTTTCTCTGAAAATCGAAGCTTTACTTGGAGCATTTTTCCATGTGTTCCTCAGCCTTTTGGATCTTTTCTGTGGTAAATATTCTGTCCATGTCCTCTCCCCATTTTTGGATTGGGGTTATTTGTTTTCTTGTTGTTGAGTTTGGCAAGCTCTTTATATATTTTTTGGTTATTAGCCTCTTGTTTGATGTATGGCATGTAAAGACCTTCTCCCATTCTGGGAGGGGTCTCTTGGTTTGGGTAGTGGTTTCTTTTTGTGTGCAGAAGCTTTCTCATTTGATGTAGTCCCATAATTTTATGCTTGCCTTAGGCTTCTTTGTAATTGGATTAGTTTCATTGAAGATGTATTTAAAATTTATGCAGAAAAGAGTTTTACCAATATTTTCCTCTAAATATCTGATAGTTTGTGGTCTAATATTAAAGTCTTTGATCCACTTGGAATTTACTTTTGTATTTGGTGAAATATAGTGGTTCAGTTTCATTCTTCTGCATATTTCAACCCATTTTTCCCAACACCATTTCTTGAAGAGTCTCTGATTTCCCCATTTAATAGTCTGGGCACCTTTGTCAAAGATTAGATGTCCATAGGTATGTTGGGTTACTTCTGTACTCTCAGTTCTATTCCACTGATCAGTGTGTCTATTCATTTTCCAGTACCAAACAGTTCTGATGACAATGGTCCTATAATACAATTTGAGATCTGGGAATGTGATGCCTCCAGTTTTCTTCTTTCTTCTTAAGATTGTTTTGGCAATTCTAGGTATTTTTGGGTCCAGATAAACATTTGTAGCATTTGTTCTATTCTCCTAAAGATGTGTTTGGGATCTTGATGGGGATATCATTAAATTTGTATATGGCTCTGGGTAGTATATTCACTTTGATTATGTTAATTCTTCCAACCCATGAACATGAAATATCTTTCCATTTATTCATGTATTTTTTTTAATTTCCTTGAGTAGTGACTCATAATTTTCAGTACACAAGACTTTCACTTCTTTGGTTAGGTTTATTCCCATATATTTTATTGTGTTTGTTGCTATAGTAAAAGGAATTGATTTCTGGATTTCAACTTCTTGACCCTCAGACAAGTTATAGAATATATAGAAGTTGTATGAGATAACTTACTGCCTTTCAGACACCAAGTTGTAGATGCCACTGTGACTCTATTCTGACTTCCATAAGGTAGGCAACCTCACCAATATGCCCTACCCAGCTAGGGAAAGATAGAGACAGGCCTGGGGTATGGATATGCCTACCTATGCCCATGTCCAGCAAAAAAGCAATTACAGAAGCCTGAGCTCCTACCTTCTGAACCCCCCCCCCAAAAAAAAGAATTTTGATGCATACTTCCAGATGGGGCTGGTATTAGAGGAAGATGACTAGAGAGCTCTGAAGCCAACTCCCATCAAGACACAGAGATAGGAGAGGGTAAAATAAAAGGGGAAAGACATTTTGGAGTAGTAATAGGTGTAGGTGTGACTTAAGAAAGCATAGACGAGAAGGCACAGGAAAAGAAGAAAACAGAAAAGATGGGTAAATATATAGAGAGAAAGATAGTTATAGAAATAATAGTCAACCCATATGTGTGACCTTAGCAGTCAGCTCATATCTGTGACTTTAGTAGAACCACTGTAGTTACAACAGAAGGGAAAAAACACAGAACTCTGGTGGTGGGAACAGTATAGAATCGGACCTCTGTAATTTTGTATACTAGTATCAGAAGAGCAAAAATCGTAAATAGTATAAATGAACTATTTACAAAAATAATAAAGGTACATTTCTTAGAATTAAAATTAAGATAAGAACTCACATAGTTCCAAATTGGACATGTAAGGAAACATAGCCTACACATACGAACCAGAACATTCAACAGGCTGAAACAGTATTTAGAAATGGGAAAAATATTTCATAGAATGATGTTGACACTGGATCTGGAATGCTTGGTGCTTAGCAACCTTGTGATTAAAAGTGAAGGTGTAAAATAAATATTCTCAGGCATATCAACCTGAGAAGATCTGTGATTGATAAGGATACTTGGGAATTGGGAATAGCTCACCCAGTAGAATGAGCACTCTACCATGTATGGAGATCTGGGTATAAGTCCCTGACTGTCCATGTGGGCACCATGTATGGCACCAGGGTAGGCTTTAGGAGCAGCAGAGTGATGGTGCAGAGCCCCTTACTCTCTGTCCCTTTGCCTCTCTTTCTCCATGTGAAACTAAGAAAGGAAGGAAGAAAGAAAGAAAGAAAGAAAGAAAGAAAGAAAGAAAGAAAGAAAGAAAGGAGAGTGAAGGAAACATACACAGACAAGAATCCTTATCACAGTAAAAAAAAAAAATTGGAAAACACACTAGAAACAAGGTCTTCAGAAGGAAAAAAAAAAAAAACTATTTCTAGAAGGACGTAATAGTCCATAGAAGAAAGGATGGGTAAATGGATGGCATAGAGTTTACTGGTCTGTTCAGAAACAGGTAAAAGAGGGAAATAATAAGAATAATATGTTATAGTAATCTAGAACAAAAAGTTAATGGAGGTAAGGTGGTTAGAAAAGCCAAATAATACTGAGAATGGGAAATGTTCCACATATTTTTATTTGCTAAGGGAAATAATATAGATAATGATAAAATTAAAAAAAACATCAGCATACATGTTAATATGAGAAGAACTCTTTATTCAAAGACAGTTAAGTAGAATTTGTAATTTCCAGGATAATAGAGGAAAATTCAAGAAACTGAAGATATAAATAGAAGAAGATATTGGAAAGCAAACAAAGATGACTTGACGGAGCTCCAGTGGCACAATCGGTTAGCGCGCGGTACTTACACAGCAAACAAAGATGACATTAAAGAGAAATGTTAAATAAGATAGCATAAACAAAAACTTCCTGTAATTATGCCAATATGTAATGTTAAGCTCCTCAATGAAATTATGAATAAGTGAGGACAAAAAAGGGGGGGTCTAGTGATATATCTTATGTAATATTTGAATATAAGAATTCAAAAGTATAAAATACATTAAAAGTTATACCAGGATGGAGATAGATAGCATCATGTTTATGCAAAGAGACTCTCACACCTGAGGCTCCAAAGTCCCCACACCACCATAAACCAGAGCTGAGATGTGCTCTGGTTAAAAATAATAATAATAAAATTATTTTAAAAAGCCAAGACAAATGAGCAGGAAAACAAAAGCATCATAAACATCTATGAATGCAACCCAAAAAGCCACAAAATATTTAAAGACAAAAGGTGAAGCAGTAGAGAAATATACAAACTATTACTTGTTGGTAGATATCTTTGTCATATGCCTCACAGAAACAGACAAAACCTACAAGGCATGATAAATAGATAAATGGATAAGAAAATAAATGCATTTTATTATATGTATTTATTTACTGCATTGAGACAGAGAAATTGAGCCAGGGAGGGGAGATAGAGAGGGACAGAGAAAACTCTGTCCCTGCATCTCTCCCTGCAGCCTTGCTTCACCACTTGTGACGCTTTCCCCTTGCAGGTGGGGAGCTGGAGCTCGAACCCCACTCCCTATGTACTGTAACATGTGTACTTAACCAGGTATGTCACCTCCTGGGCACAATAATAAAGTAATTGAATCCAGTTAATTTATCTTAGAATTCATTTATCTACATACAACAATTAATCAGATAATGCTATTTCTGAGTGTGCATGCTATATTTAGAAAATTAGTATATGTACTGATTTCTTAAAATATAAACAGATCAAACACAAAATGGACAAAGACAGTATTATATATACTAGACACTAAAATCAAAATGTTAAAAATAGAAATACCACAGATAATTTTAAAGAGTTCATGTACTCGAGTACAGAATAGAGTTCTAGCAAAAAGACTCCAATTTAAAAATAATTTTTGGAAGAATTAAGAACAAGACAGTGAAAACTAAATGAATTTGGGGGACTTTTGTGCTGAGTTTAATTAAATTTATCTGTAAAGACATGCTTTAAATGTTAATTGCTACTAAAAGTCAAGAAGTTGTAAAAAGATAACAATATTAAATAGATCAGAAAGAAAGACTATATGTACCAGTTTCAACAAGACATTGTATTAGGTAATTTATGAAACCACGGAAGACTTAATACTCCAAACTGAGTTTTGTAGAACAGTGACAAATCACAATTCTGGCAAGATAATTTATGAAGAGAGGACTTGGATTTTGAAAGTACATATTAGAAAACAAATGTGGTTAGGGAGCTGGGTAGTGGTGCTGCAGTTTAAGCGCACATGGTGCAAAGTGCAAGGACGAACATAAGGATCCCAGTTAGAGCCCGGGCTCCCCTCTCCAGGGAATTCACTTCACAAGCAGTGAAGCAGGTCTGCAGGTGTCTATCTTTCTCTCCCCCTCTCTACCTTCCTCTCCTCTCCCTATTTCTCTCTGTCCTATCCAGCAACAACAGCAATAACAACAACTACGATAAACAGCAAGGGCAACAAAAGGGGGAAAAAATAAAATAAATGTGTCCTAGCAAGACAGCTCACCTGAGAGAGTGCCTGGTTTATTTTGCTTGGGAACCTGACTCAACTCAGTCCCACCCTACAGGGCAATTTTTTTTTTTTTTATGCTGGGGTTTCTTTCTCTTCCACTTTATGTAGTGAACAATCAAAAGCATACACAATATGGTGAAATTAATACAAAAATTAAAACCTCTCTTCAATGAATTATAGATTTAACACAAATATGACAGTAGGAAGAAGCCTGGCATTGTGTTTAAATATTTCAGACAATATAATGAGTCCCAACAGAAGCCCATAGATCAGGGGAATGAAGATAAGGAAAGGTCATAGAAGAGGATAAATTGACTAATAAATATAAAAAAAGAAGCTGCCAAACTTGCTAAGGAGCTGAGAAGTTAATGTCATGAGATGCTATTTAACATCCATAAGAAGGGATACAATTCTTCTTCTAGCGTTTGCCCTTCTTCCGTAGCCAGTCAACAGCGTCAGGTTGAGCCTGATGTAAAGTTTCGAGACCTCCTTTGAATCTGGAGAGGTGGCAGTCGTTGACTACAATAATGCCTACTGATACAGCCTGGGTGGTAGATAGCACAGTGGAAAAAGCAATGGACTCTTGAGGATGAGGTCCCGAGTTTGATTCCTGGCACTGAGTGCATCGCAGTGCTGTTTGATTCTCTGTCTTCTGCTTTTTCTAGCTCTTTTATTAATAAGTACAATCTTTGGGAGTCCGGTGATAGCAGGTTAAGCACTCATGGCGCCAAGCACAAGGACCTGATTAAGGATCCCGGTTTGAGCCCCTGGTTTGAGCCCCTGCAGGGGAGTTGCTTTACAGGTGGTGAAGCAGGTCTGCAGGTGTCTTTCTCTCCCCCTCTCTGTTTTCCCCTCTTCTTTCCATTTCTTTCTGTCCTATCCAACAAGGAAAACATCAATAACAACAACTATGACAACAATAAAAAAAGACAACAAAATGGAAAATAAAGAAATAAATATAAAAAAATAAAAATAAATAAATACAATCTTTAAAAAGAATGTTTAGCCACCTGCTTCTTAGGAGAAATGTCCACGATCATGGTCATGTAATGTGGTAAAGAGCCCAAAGTCCTTAACGCAACAGAGGTGTCAACTGAAGAGACAATCTCAGACAGGAGATATGGCAACAGAAATGGAAAGGGTCACAATTCTGAAAGTCAGTTCATCCTTAGTGATCTAGGCTGACAATCAATGTGCTTTAACTTATATCTAGAAACAACGGAACAAGTCCCACTCTACTCAGGAGAGAAGATCCAAGTCCCAGAATATCTCTAAGACCCCTGAGCATGTCCTCCTAAGAGTTTTCTTTCTCCAGAGCTGCCAGGTGATGCCCTAGAGGTGGCTGATGGCTTCTCCTTATGCTTTATTTCCTGAAAGGAGTGTCATCTCTGAATGTATTAGGTATTCCCTTCCTAAGGCCACAAACTGACTCAAGATAACCCATGTACACCCTGTAAGGGATTCAGCAAATCAGCACTGGTAATTTCTTCTACAAACGCCTTTCTACTTAAACACAGAAGGTAATCATGATCTGTTAGTGGTTGCCAATTATTTGATTATCTAAGTGCTCATGTATCATGATGACTTCAAATCTGGTTCTCACAAGAACCTCCCTCAGCTATCTCCTGGCTTTCCAATCCAAGAGTAGCCAGCCGGTAGTTTACCCATAGGACTTATAACCTTCAGGTAGAGTTGCCTATAATCTTCACGGAGACACACACACACATACTCCAGCCAACGTATTTGTAAACCAGCAAACTCTAGCTAAGACTTTATGAGACCTGCCATTGGGAGTGTGGAAGCTCAGAATGTTGTTAGTAGGAGTCGGGCGGTTGCGCAGTGGGTTAAATTCAGGTGGCACGAAGTATAAGGATCCCTATTCAAGCCCCTGGCTCCCCACCTACAGGGGAGTCACTTCACAGGTGGTGAAGCAGGTCTGTAGATGTCTATCTTTCTCTCCCACTCTTTGTCTTCTCCTCCACTCTCCATTTCTCTCTGTCCTATCTAACAATGACAACATGAATAACAACCATAATAATAATTACAACAACAATTAAAAAAACAAAGGCAACAAAAGGGAAAATAAATATTTTAAAAAATTTTTAAAAAGGAATGTTGTTAGTATGATACAGAATTATACCCTGTAGTCTTATAATCATGCAAACCACTATCAATTACGAAGAATAAAATAAAATGGAAAAATATAAATCTTCGTGATTAGTATTTCCATATAAAATATAGGGCATCAAGAAAATTTGATTTCAGATAAAGAATATTTTATTGGAACCAGAACTATTTTGGATTCACACTAACCTGGATTCCTGGTGTCTCTCTGTCTATCTCCCTCTCTGTTTCCCCTTCTATCTCAGTTTATTTCTATTTCTGTGCAATTACGAATAAATAAACAATAAAAACAGAGAAAAAGAAAGAAAGAGAGGAAGGAAGGAAGGAAGGAAGGAAGGAAGGAAGGAAGGAAAGAAGGAAGGAAGGAAGGAGGAGGGGAGGGGAGGGGAGAGAGGAGGGGAGGGAGAGGGGAGTGGAGAGGGGAGAAGGGAAGGGGAGAGGGGAGGGGGAGGGGAGAAGGGAAGGGGAAAGGCAGGGAAGGGAAGGGAGGGGAAAGGCAGGGAAGGGAAGGGAAGGGAAGGGAAGGGAAGGGAAGGGAAGGGAAGGGAAGGGAAGGGAAGGGAAGGGAAGGGAAGGGAAGGGAAGGGAAGGGAAGGGAAGGGAAGGGAAGGAAAAGGTGAAGGAGAAGGAGAAGGAGAAGGAGAAGGAGAAGGAGAAGGAGAAGGAGAAGGAGAAGGAGAAGGAGAAGGAGAAGGAGAAGGAGAAGGAGAAGGAGAAGGAGAAGGAAAGGAAAAATAAATCAAAGGCTCTGTAGAATACTAAGGTGTATGTCCTAAGTTGGGTGAACTGGGTGGTGTTTTTCTACTGACGGAGGAAACCTGACCCAAGCTGAACTCAATGTGCTGCCTTTTAAAGTTCCTCTCCTGTCAGTCCAGCATTCAAAAAGTCACTTTACATCGTCAAGGGGACAGGGGAAAATAATCCCAAAACAGTGACTTGAAACTCCCTTCACTCTTCCTAAACCCAGAGGACTCTAAGAACTTAACAAAAACCATCATTCTTGCCTTAGACACCATAGGTAGGGGAGCCCCAGATCTCCACCAAAGGGCTCATTTACAAAAACCCTTTCCTCCACCTGCCATACTCCCTGAGAGATCACAGCCCTCTAAAATGCAAGAAAGCCCTCCAAATTCTCTGAGCTAATTATCCACGCTACTTCTCTCTCTTCTTCAATGATGGTCACCTTTAAAAGAATCCAATTGTTTTATCAAAACAGAAGAATGAACCATCTATTAGAATGTAAAAGAATGTGCTAATTGAAGGTCAAGTCAGATAATCAGACAGGGTTTAAATTTATACATATTGGGAGGGGGGTCCCGTGGTAGAACAGCAGGTTAAGTGCAAGTGGCACAAAGCACAAGGACCTGTGTAATGATCCCAGTTGGAGCCCCAGGCTCCCCACCTGCAAGGGAATGGCTTCACAGGTGGTGAAGTAGGTATGCAGGTGTCTGTCTTTCTCTCCTTCTTTCTGTCTTCCCCTCCTCTTTCCATTTCTCTCTGTCTTATTTAACAAAAAAGGACATCAACAACAATAATAACCACAAGAAGGCTACAACAACAAGGACAACAAAAAGGGGGAAACATTTATACATATTATACAAATTAGCCTTGTATCCCAAAGCTTTTTTCTGTGAACTCTCACAGCCAAGTGACCCAGGGTCACCTTGACTATCTCCACTCTTCACAACCTGACCATGCTTTTATTTTGTTTTGTTTTTCAGTCTCCTTCTACCAGAAGTAACTGCTCTTAACTGTGAGATTATGCAGCTCTGTTTGGAAAGCTCGCATGAGTCCCTATAGTATAATGATTTTTCTTTAGAGAGCATGTAATTTTAGGCTTTTGCATAACAGCACAGATTTTTATGGTATTACTAAACTTTATAATTTTATTTCCCTCTGACAATTAAGTGCACATTGATGTTATGAAATTTTTTTCCCCCTTCCTTCCCTCACAGTTGGATGAAATTGGAAAGGCAGACGGTGCTGTATTGGGAGTGCTCATGTCTAGAAGTGTAAACGTTTTGTAATTCCCTTGTTGAAGATCCATTTCACACATAGGCAAATCCATCACATTGCTCCTGTTTGCGTTCAGTTACAAATAAGCTGTAACCCAAAACACACAACGCACCAACCAAAAACAATCAACGTGCCATTTCTACACTGCCTTTGTTGAGGAAATAGTTTAACAGTTTACACTACATTAACTCGGATGTCTAAGCTAACCTTTCTGTAGAAAGGGAGCAGCTTCCGTTTGCTTCTCTCCTGAAACTCATCCTTGCTCATCTTTCAGAGGCATTTCTTCCTAGTCTAGTGCTCTCAGACCTGGCCTAAGGCACCAACAGCCTAAGGAGATGCTCCCAGGTTTCACTTGTTATGCAAATAAGATGCCACCCCACCCAGGCACCCCCAATCCATCCACACAGCTGAATGAAAACCAAGGCAATTGAAATGAGCAGCCCCATTGGGACATGTATGTCTCCCTCTGTCCCTCAGAAGTTGAAGTCTTCTTTATCACAAAGTTGACTGTTCAGTGTCCAGCGGGCCTATGACAACTAACCCTTGAGTCCCTCTACACTCAATTTGATTATTTATCCAGGAACTTCCAATAATAATATTTCCTTTTAATCTTCATCTGTTTGCTTCAATTGATTCCCTGATGGTTAGAGTTGCTGCAATCTTGCTAGAGTTTAATCTCATTTCTCCTAGAAAGATGTATTTGACCAGTAGTGTGTTTCTAAGACAGGATGGGTAGAAACAGATCCACTTGGGCTCAGTCCCTATTCTGAGGCTGCTGCAGCT
The DNA here is from genome assembly GCF_950295315.1 of Erinaceus europaeus. NCBI lineage: Eukaryota > Metazoa > Chordata > Mammalia > Eulipotyphla > Erinaceidae > Erinaceus > Erinaceus europaeus. The sequence goes on along the minus strand of NC_080164.1, from coordinate 11,686,036 downwards.
AGTTTCCAGTGAGAGTCTCACAGGTCTGTATACTGTGAACAACCGGATTATATTTTTCTGCTTTTAGTCCCTTTTGACCACGATTATATTATATTTTCTGCTTTTTTTTTTTTTTTCTCTTTTGACCAAAAGATTTGTGAAACTGAGGCAGAAGATGAAAGTTTATAATCTTGGGACTAAATTCTTTCAGTTTCTCTGTTTCATAAGCTTTCTCCTTCATGCAGTAAGTCATTAACTTCTTAATATAATGGGAAAAAATAAAAATAAAAACCTAGCCTGGAGAGACAGTATAATGGTTATGCAAAGAGCAAAATAAATCAATACAAACTTTAAAAAAAACACACTTATATTTCATTTCGTTTTAATGAGAGAGAAAGATGGGGGGAGATGACCAGAACACTGTTCCAACTAATTTATCTTGGTGTGGGGGTATAAGTCTACTTTGTAGCCCAAGGAATGAGAAGTCTTTTTGCATAACCATTATGCTGTCTCCTCTACCTTCAAAAGAATTTCATACCCAAGGTCTGAGAATGAGCTCTCTCATTCTCTCTCTCTCTCTCTCTCTCTCTCTCTCTCTCTCTCTGTGTGTGTGTGTGTGTGTGTCTAAGAGTTTCCCTTTGTTTCTCTTTCATAATGATAAAATAAATAAAATATTATTTTTTATGTTTATAATCTTACTTCATGGAGTAATCCTACCAGGAGCTCTTGTTGCTAGGCCACATCTAGGCTAGGATCTGCTATGGAATGAATATTTGTACAGAAGCCACTCCTGCCCCCCAAAGATTTACATCTTGAAGCCCTGAGGGCCCAACCCTAGTGTGACTACATTTCAAGATGGAACCTCTAAAGAAGAAATTAAGTTTACCATTTTGCATGTATATAGTGAGAAAGTGCCTGAAATCTACCCTCAGCAAACTTCCAGGATTATTTACTATAATCATTCCGTTGTACAAGATGCTGTTTTTCTTTTTTAAGATAGAGGCAGAGAGTGAAAGGCCACAGCATTCAAGCTTTTTTCAATGTAGTTGACTCAAACCTGAATCATGCACTTAACAAGACAGCACCCTATCCAAATGACCTACTTCTCTGACCCCATGTTGTAATTCTTAAAACATTATTATTGTTATTGCTGCTGTTCCTGTCATTATTATTATTTTAATTACAGGGTACAAAGATTCTCAATTTTGAGAAGGGAAGGGAAGAAGGATGGGAAAGAGACAGAGAGATATCTGCAGCCCTGCTTAAGATTTGCCCCAGCAGGTAGAGACCAGGGGCTTGAACCTGGGACCTTGTGCACTGTAATGTGAGTGCTTAAGCAGATGTGCCAATGCCTGGCCTATTATTATTAATTTTAACCAGAGCACTATTCAGTTCTAGCTTATAGTGATTCTGGGGATTGAAGCTCAGTGCCTCAGCCTTGATTTTATTTATTTATTTATTTATTTATAGAGTGAGAGAGGCAGAGGGAGAGAGAGACTGAAAAGAACCACAAACAGCATCAAATCTTCTTTCACTGAGGTGAGGGCCAGGCCCAAACCTAGATTACATGCATAACACAGCTACATATTATCTAAGTGAGTTAGTTCAATAGCTCAAACCCATGCCATTATCTGAGAAAAATTGAAAAAATAATCTAGATATGCTTTTTTTAAAATTTTCTTTATTGGGGAATGAGTGTTTTACATTCCACAGTAAATATTATAGTTTGTCTGTGCATAACATTTCCCAGTTTCCCACATAACAATACAACTGCCACTAGGTCCACTGCCATCATGTTCAGTCTAGATAAGCTTTTAATGAAGAAAGAAAAGAAGTCAGAGATAGAGCATATGCTCACACGTATCCATAAACTAGGGCAAAATATATGCCTGAAAGCAGAAGTACACAAGAATTTGCAGTGAGTAGCCTCCAACACTTCATCTGCACTATTCCAGCCTTTAGGACCATAATTGTTCAACAATTTGTTTGGCTTTGTATGTTAACTCTCTTTTCAGCCACCAGGTTCCAGATGCCGGCATGATGCCGGCCAGGCTTCCCTGGACAGAGGACCCACCAATGTGTCCTGGAGCTCTGCTTCCCCAGAGACCCACCCTACTAGGGAAAGAGAGAGGCAGACTAGGAGTATGGATTGACCAGTCAACGCCCATGTTCAGCTGGGAAGCAATTACAGAAGCCAGACCTTCCACCTTCTGCATCCCACAACTACCCTGGATCCATACTCCCAGAGAGATAGAGAATGGGAAAGCTATCAGGGGAGGGGATGGGATCTGGAGATCAGGTGGTGGAAATTGTGTGGAGTTGTACCCCTCTTATCCTTTGGTTGTGTCAATGTCTCCTTTCTTAAATAAATAAAAAAAGTGAAGAAGTCAGCCTGAGGCAATAACCGTGACAATGCACAGGAATTGTGGGCCCCTGGTCCCCAAACTCAGTGCCCACAACAGTTATATGTCATGAAAATTAATGAATTAACTTAAAATTAAGGAATTAAATTTAAATGAATTTATAGTGGTGGCATTCTGACCCACCAGACAACATACCACAGAGCACTCTCCCAGCTCACAGGCACAGAAGAGAGGGCACAGGAAAGAACAGAGTGAGAAAAAGGTCTTCCAAATCTGAGAAATCTCTCTCCCCAGACATCAACCTTCACCCTAGACTTCCTGGCCCCAGAACTATGATGAACTTTATTTCTGCTGCTGAAGTTATTCTGTCTGTGGTACGCTGTCATGGTAACCTGAACAGACTAATACCATAGTCATATGTATAGGTGATCTTAAAAACTATCTTAATCTTCTCAGGGTTTTTACCCAAGGAGTTGCAGGTGAGCTTGGACTCATTGTCCAAACCCAAAACACCATCTCCTGAATTGCCCAGCTGTGAAATGAAGAGGTCTAGATGCATGGCCTTAGATTTACAGCCTCCGGCAAATTCTCACGGCATTATCTCCTCTAAATGTGGATGATTGCTTCCAAGGGTTATCTTAAATAAACACAACATAGCCAGAAAGGCCAGAAAAAAAAAAAATAGAATGGGTCCCAATCAGTGGTCTGTCCACCATGCCCAGAAGCAGAATGGCTCACAAGATTTAGCCACAGCAGAAGTCATGAAGGCAGCATGTTAATCCATGTCTAAGTACTTACTTAATTTTTTTAAAGATTTTCTTTGTTTTTGTTTTTACCTTTTGTTTATTTATTATTGGACATGTACAAAGAGAAATTGAGAGGGGCAGAGGAGCTAGAGAAGGAAAGAGACAGAGATGGCCACAGCTTTTCCCTTGCAGATGGGGGCCAGGGACATGAACTTGAACCCTTATACACTGTGATGTGTGGGCTCAACCAGCTGCATCACTGCCTGCTCCTCGCAATTTTTTTTTTAACAGAACACTCTTCCTCTTCAGTTCTGATTTAAGGAGGTGTGGGGGACTGAACCTGGGAACTGGGGGCCTCAGAAATGTTAGTATAATCATTATGCTATCTCCTCCACCAGAAGGAAGCAATTTTGAACATTGAGAGAGACCAACAAATGCCCCCTACTTTTTTTTGTTTTTTTTTTTTCTTTTTTTGCCTCCAGGTTTACTGTTGGGGCTTGGTGCCTGCACTACATATCCACTGTCCCTGGAGGCTATTTTTTCCCATTTTGTTGCCCTTGTTGCTATGCTTGTTGTAGTTGTTATTGTTGTTACTGTTGTTGTTGCCTAGGACAGAGAGAAATGGAGAGAGAAGGGGAAGCCAGAGAGGAGGAGAGAGATAGACACCTGCAGACCTGTTTCATGCTTGTGAAGTGACCTCCTGCAGGTGGGGAGCAGGCCTCAAAATGGGATCCTTCCGCAGGTCCTTGCACTTTGCACCATGTGCACTTAAAACTCTGCTACCGCCTGACTCCTGTCCCCTGCTTTTTCTAAGAAAGATTGTTACAATGCTTGATGTGATTCCTAGCACAAGTGATGAGCTGGCTTTCTCTCTCTCTCTCTCTCTCTCCAAGGTAAACACTGGTGGTGCTTGGTGCTGGCACTATGAATCTACTGCTCCTGGACACCCCCCCCCCATGTTTATTGGATAGGACAGTGAGAAAATTAAGAGGGGAGGGGGGAGGTAAAGAGAGAGACAGAGAAAGATAGACACCTAAAAGATTGTTTCACCTGTCAGGAATCGTCCCCCCTGCAGGTGGAGAGCAGGGGCTCTAACTGGAATCCTTGAGCAGGTCCTTGTCCTCAGTATTATGTGCACTTAACCTGGTGAGTCACCACCCAGCACTACTGCTGTGCTGACTCTCTACTTCTCTCTCCCCGTAAATAAATAAATAAATACCTAAACGCATCAAAAAGATTTCCCAAATTTCCATATTATAATCACCGGACTGCTGCTGCTGAGGCTGTGAAGCTTATGGGCATGGAGGTGACTGGAGTATGGATTCACAGAGTAGATGAGAGACCAGACAATGTTGACTGGGTGCGAGCCTTCTGTCCTCACCATCTCCACACTCACCCTGGAAATTTTCCAGAAGAATCAACTCCTGAAGACCTACTAAACAATTATATCCAGTCCATAAAGGAATGAGAAAACTAAAGGTGATTAACCCCAAAAATAAATAAATTAAATAAAAACACCTATCAGAAGAACTCTATGTAAACTTATGTTTATAGCAACACAAGCTGTAATAGCTAAAACTCAGAAGCAACTCAAGTGTCCTCTGGCAGGTGATTGGCTTAAAAAATATTATATATATATGAATACTATGCCACTGTTAACAAATGATAGTTGCCTCCTTTGTGTCATCTTGAATGGGACTTGAAACATCATATTAAGTGAGAGAAGCCAAAAAGAGAAGGACAAATATAAAATTATCTCACTTATAGGAGGGACTTGAGAAATAAGGACAAAGAAGGTAAAACAGAAAGCAAAATGTGGACTAGGCACTGTTCTGTGTAATACACTGGAGCAAAGGATTCTGGGGAAGGAGGCGATGAGGGAGAGGGGGTGAAGAGAGCCTTGTCGTCCTGCTGCAAGATGACAGTGATGTCCATGAATCTAAGTTATGGGAGACAGTGTTTTGCAGAAAATTTTCTCAGGGAAATGAGAAATCATGCCTATGGGTCAACTTGTACTATAAATTGTTAACCCCTCCAATGAAAATAATTTAAAAAAAAAAGAAGAAGAAGAAAGAAAACTTATCTTAAGTGCCGATGCAGATTTAAAATACACATCTTCCTGGATGGTTAGGTATGGAGTGTGTGCTTAAGGCTGTCCAGGAAATGTTCGTGGGGGGGGGGATTATTTATTTATTTATTTATTTGTTGCCCTTGTTGCTTTATTGATGTAGTTATTATTGATGTCGTTTTGTTAGCTAGGATAGAGAGAAATGGAGAGAGGAGGGGAAGACAGAGAGGGGGAGAGACAAATAGACACCTGCAGACCTGCTTCACAACTTGTGAAGTGATTCCCCTGCAGGTGGGGAGCCGGGGGCTGGAACCGGGGTCCTTATGCTGGTCCTTGCACTTTGCGCCACACATACTTAATCCACTGAGCTACCGCCTACTCCCCTGGGAACCATTATTTATTTATTTTATTTATTTATTCCCTTTTGTTGCCCTTGTTGTTTTATTGTTGTAGTTATTGTTGTTGTCGTTGTTGGATAGGACAGAGAGAAATGGAGAGAGGAGGGGAAGACAGAGAGGAGGAGAGAAAGATAGACACCTGCAGACCTGCTTCACCGCCTGTGAAGCGACTCCCCTGCAGGTGGGGAGCCCGGGTTCCAACCGGGATCCTTATGCCGGTCCTTGTGCTTTACGTCTGCGCTTAACCCGCTGCGCTACAGCCCAACTCCCGGGAACCATTATTTTTAAGCACAGGTCAAATACCTTGTGCAGCGACTAGTAAGAAGATTCAAAGATCTCATTGAATAGTCCAGCAGTTGGGAGATGGCTTAGTGCTGCAGCACAAGACATATATGTGTGAGGTACAGAGTTCAAACCCCAGTACTGTAACTGTTGGATTGATGCCACACTGTCTCTTGAAAGAAAGAGGGAAAGAACAAAAGAAAGAGAGAGAGAGAGGAAAGAGAGAGACAAAGAAAGAAAAAGAAAAATCTTTACTGAGCTCACCACATCTTAGGGACTCATTCATTCATTCATTCTCATTAATCTTTCTTTCTTTCTTTCTCTCTCTCATTTTTGTTTTTTTGGGGGGTGGTGGTGGTGGTGGTTAATGGTTTATACTACAGTCAATGACCATGGGTACAGCCCCTCATCTCCCCAGGATAGGTTTCTGAGAGTCTGGGGTCCAGTCTAGGATTCCCTTCTCCATTATACATCAAGACCTAAATGTTACCTCCCATCCTATTTTGTCCTTCCTTCCCCAAACATATCAAAAGATGGACTTAGAAACTCACATATAACCAGCAAGACTTACCTGAAACAGTGACATTGTTTCTACCCTCTTGGTCCCTGCCCCTCTCACTCCTTCCCCTTCCTAAAGGCAATGATTTCAGCTAAAACTTTGAGTTTCCCCCTGAACTCTAGACAGTAAAAGAGGACACTTGAGAGAGATAAATTTGGAGAGGGGATGTACTTAGCCTCCTCTTGGAGGCTTTTCCAGTAAGATCTGTGACCTCATTTATTAGGCCAGTGACACTTCTTACCTTGTTATCTCTTGCCTTTCCTCTACTTCATGGCTGTGGATTATGACTAATGTGCCCCTCCCCCCATTTTGTCCAAATCCCCTCTGCTTCCTCCCCCAGAGTTAAGCAGTCAGGCTAGGCATGTGATTCTCTCTCCTAAACTCTATCTTCCATTTTTGGGGTGACTCTGCAGCATCCAGGAGGACAGGGTTCAGAAGGCAGCCTACGAGTAAGCTGGCCAACATTAAAAGAGGATTTATGAAACCCTAACAGGATTTTCATGCTGTCTATACCACCATGAAATTATCTGCTGATTCCATTTCGTAAATGGTTCAGGGCAGCTGCTTGACGCTGGCAGTTCCCAGGCACCAAAGAGAGAGGGGGAGAGAGAGAGGGAAAGAAAGGAAAGGGAGAGGTAGGGAGGAGGAAGAAGGAAAGACAGAGAGAGAAAAAAAAAGAGAGAGGACCATGCTTATGTAGGTAGGAACTTAGGGGACTTCTGCTATGAGCTGAGTGCCTGCCCCCACCCTCCCATCACTCAGCTAGTGCCTGGAACAGGAGGCAATTAAGGAAAGGCATGTTTGTGCACTCACTACTTATGCACAGCATATATTATTCAAAATAAGCAATTATCCCAAAGAAAACAAAACTATTTGCATTTCCCAGGAGAGATCTTGCCCCTGAAGAGAGCTGGTATCAGAGAAAGAGAGAGAGAGAGAGAAAGAAGCCATGGACTAGAGCAGAAAGGGCAGCTGTCTCTGGGCCCAGCCTGTCCTTTCAGGCCACAGATACTCAGTGTGCTCCTTGTTCTCAGGCAAGAATGACATAATATTCAAAATAGAGACCAGAGCCATGAGTCACAGTTATTTAAAAAATATATATTATTACAAAAACATATTACACTAATTTAAAAAAAGTATAAATCCCATTTGTTTTTTTCTGTACATTGTAAAGACACCCATTCTTATTTTTGTTTGTTTTTACAAAACAGGCATGTGTAAACACAGTGAGGCATGATGGAACAGTGGAGGCCTTTCTTTTTTTAATATTTTTATGATTTACTTATTTATTGGATAGAGACAGAATGAAATTGAGAGAGAAGGGGGGATAGAGAGGGAGAGAGACAGAGAGACACCTGCAGCATAGCTTCACAGCTGGTGAAGTTTCCTCAATTCAGGGTGTGTGTGTGTGTGTGTGTGTGTGTGCGTGCGCGCGCGCGCGCGTTCACTAAGATGGCCCCACTGAAGATTTTTCTACATACATCCTTCCTTCCTTCCTTCCTTCCTTCCTTCCTTCCTTCCTTTCGTCCTCTCTTTTTCCTTCTTTTTTCTTTCTCTTTCCTTCTATCTTTTCCTCCCTCCCTCCCTACCTTTTAGTCCTTCATTTCTTTTCTTCTTCCTTTTCTCTCTCCCTTCTAATCTCTCTCTTCCTTCCTTCCTTCCTTCCTTCCTTCCTTCCTTCCTTCCTTCCTTTCTTTCTTTCTTACTTTTTGTCACCTCTGAGGTTTCACCATAGAGCCAACAGTTTTCTATGGAAACAGAGAGTTAGAGTGACAGAGAATCATAAAGAGAAAGAAGTTACAACACCAAAACCTCCTTCAATGCAGTAGGTTCAAAGCAATGTCACACACATGGCAAAGCAACACTCTCTCCAAGTGGACTAGTAATGCCTTCCTCCTTCCTTCCTTCCTTCCTTCCTTCCTTCCTTCCTTCCTTCCGTCCTCTCTTTTTCCTTCTTTTTTCTTTCTCTTTCCTTCTATCTTTTCCTCCCTCCCTCCCTACCTTTTAGTCCTTCATTTCTTTTCTTCTTCCTTTTCTCTCTCCCTTCTAATCTCTCTCTTCCTTCCTTCCTTCCTTCCTTCCTTCCTTCCTTCCTTCCTTCCTTCCTTCCTTCCTTTCTTTCTTTCTTACTTTTTGTCACCTCTGAGGTTTCACCATAGAGCCAACAGTTTTCTACGGAAACAGAGAGTTAGAGTGACAGAGAATCATAAAGAGAAAGAAGTTACAACACCAAAACCTCCTTCAATGCAGTAGGTTCAAAGCAATGTCACACACATGGCAAAGCAACACTCTCTCCAAGTGGACTAGTAATGCCTTCCTCCTTCCTTCCTTCCTTCCTTCCTTCCTTCCTTCCTTCCTTCCTTCCTTCCTTTCTTGTTGCTTTTCTTTCTTACTTTCCCTCTTTCTTCTGCTTGATAAGATAGAGCAAAATTGAGGGGGGCATAGGGAGAAAGTAAAAAATGGACACCTGTGGCAACACGTCACCACTTGTGACACTTTCCCTTTACAAGTGGGGCCAAGGGGCTTGAACGCAGCTTCTTGTATTGATAACGTCTGAGCTCAGCTGGGTGTGCCCTCACCTGCTGCCAAGTGAGCTGTTTTGTAGGCCTCCTAAATCCTCCTTTAAAAAAAATTGTACCTTGGTAGTATCAACATGGGGACTTACTAAAACATTTATTCACTGATATCATTTGGGGGGGGGGGGACTTCCCCACTTTTTCAGGTAGAAAAGAAGAAAGAGCTGGAGAGACCAAGAGAGCAAGGGAAAGTTAGCTCAGCTCAGAAGCTTCCTCCAGTGTAGTGGGGACCTGACTTGAGTCCACATACAACAGACACTCTCCCTGGTGAGCAACCTTGCTGGCTTTACTATTTGTTTGTTTGTTATTTTAGGAAAGAGAAAGACCAGAGCACTGCCCAACTATTGAATATGGCAGTGCCAGCATTGGACCAAAGGCCTCTGGATCTTCAGACAAACAAGTACTGTGCTTTTGCACTGAGCTATCTCCCAGACCGTACATCTAGCCTATCTTCCGTATGCTACCCACAGGCTTCACACCCACACACAGATTTTTTTATAACAGTTGCTTTTCAGAGTGTTACAAAACCATGAAAATTTTCCAGGAGGCTTGTAAAAATGCAGATTACAGGATCTTTTTTATTTTAAATTACTTTATTTTATTTATTGATTCCCTTTTGTTGCTCTTGTTTTATTGTTGTAGTTAATATTGTTGCTGTAATTGATGTCATCATTTTTGGATAGGATAGAGAGAAATGGAGAGAGAAGGGGAAGACAAAGGGGGAAAGAAAGACAGGCACCTGCAGATCTGTTTCACCACCTGTGAAGAGACTCCCCTGCAGGTGGGGAGCTGGGGGATCGAACCAGGATCTGTACAGATTATAGGATTTTAATCCCTGAGTTGTTTTAATTCCAAGGGCATGTGTGGAGATCAATCATTTTTATTTATATAAAATTAAAAGTCCCCTGAGTGGGAAATATAGAATAATTTTCATACAAAAAGGCTTTCATACCTGAGGCTCCAAAGTCCTAGGTTGAACTAGCTGCACTGCCATAAGCCAGAAATGAACAGTGCTCTAGCCTAGTCTATCTCTCTCCCTCCACTATATGTATGTGTATACATACATATGGCCCATTTTTCTCTGTAGCTCTCTCACTAAAATGAAACAAATTATATATATATATATATTTCCCAAATGATTTTAATGTAGCTGGTACTTGGACCTATTTTGATAATAGTTCAATAAGGTGACTACCAACCATACATGGCTACTGATGATTTAAAATATGGTTGGTCTAAATCAAGGTGTTTTCTCGAATGCTAACTGCACATTGTTTTATATTTAGTTTTTGACTATGTGTGTTTTCTAAATACACATGGGATTTCTAATAGTTTGTATGGAGATATAATGCAGAAAAGCATCTGAGAAACGTGTAGATGAAATTGATGGCTATTTTAGATTTAGCATAACATGCTGTGATAATTAATTCCACTTGTTTCATTTTCATTTTTAACATGGTGACTACAAACCTGGGAGTGACATCAGCTGACTCACATGGTGTTCCTGTCTGACAGTGTTCTCCAGAGATTCTTACACAGGCTGAGGAGGGGATATTGCCCACATGAACTGGAAGATCAAAGATGGATTCTATGTGTGAACCAGATTTGATTACTTGAGTGCTAATGGGCCATTCCCAGAACTTAGGGAAGCATACATCAAGTCATGGTAATGCATAAGAGCTGTGCAGTAGATAAAGTGATCTAAGTCAAAGGAAAGGGCCTGATGGAGAGAGGGACTTAAAGAACAATTCAAGCAAAAAGCTTCCTGTGTAATCAGTTTCTTTTTAAGGATCAAAAAACTGCTTTTCACTTGTCTGATCTTACAGGCAACACCAGTGTGTGAAACAGTACAGAACTAGATATCTATCTGCATTTTAAACATGTGGAGGCAGTTAGCATCACTTCATTCCATACGTAAGTAAGGGTAATCATCAGTAAGTGAATTATAAACTCTACATATTTTAAGAGAAAATAATATGTGTGTTTTGTAGGACTAGAATCATGTCCATTGCAAAGTTTCTCAAGGCGGTGTGGAACAGATCACACAGGATCCATAGTTGTAGAACTTTAGGGAAGTATTTTACAGTCTGTTCCCTTTTGGATAAGCACAGTCACAGCAGTAAAAGGAATTAAATACATAATGATGCTGAGAAATCCTGCAACCCTTAAACATTTAATTTATCTTAATGAGCATTTCATTTAAACATAGCCTTTTTTACCCATCTTATTGTGGGAGTTAATGGTTTACAGTACAGTTGCTGACACATGGGTACAATTTCTCCTCTCCCCATGATAGGTGTCTTCAGGTCTGCACAACATTCTCACCTCCAATGTGAGTCCTTTTCTACCATCATGCATGAGGACTCCAAAGCTCTCTATCTCTTTCTCTCTCTCTCTCTCTCTCTCTCTCTCTCTCTCTCTCACACACACACACACACACACACACACACACACACACACACACACACACACACCTCCCACTGCACTCATTCCCCAGTGTCCTTCGCTTTGGTACAATTAACCAAACACAGTCCAAATTTTACTTTGTGTTTTCCCTTCTCATTCTTATTTCTTAAGTTCTACCTATACTATCAAATTTTCCTAAAATTTTTAGAAGATATCTTTTAAAATATCTATCATTTGTTGCATAGAGACAGAAAGTGAGGAGGGGATAGAGAAGGAGAGACACCTGCAACACTATTCATGATGTTTACCCCTGTAGGTGGGGACTGGAGGCTTGAACCCAAGTCCTTCTGCACTGCAATGTGTGCATTCAACTAGGTACAACAACACACAGGCCCCACTTTTCCTAATTTTTATGTTCCATAGTATTCATTTCTAAAAGATCTAATTTAGTAGCAAAAGATTTCTGGCACCTCTTTATCTCATGAGTCAAGAGAAAAGAAACAGGTAGACTATTTCCCTGAATATATATATATATATATATATATATATATTTTTTTTTTTTTTTCTTATCATTGGTTTCATGTTTTGCTCATGACTTGAGGAAAAGGCATTGTCAGTTCTGGGTAAACTGATCTTCAAGCCCAAGATATCTCATGACTAGTGTCTGGTAGAACCCTCAATATTCTAAGAGAGTAAGCAGACAGAGAAGTTGAGAAGGGATCCAGTTTCTAGCATTTCCCTTTTAGATATCTTTAAACTTGCTGCAAACACTAAGATGTGGAATCACCATCATGTACCAGGACCTAAGCTGGGGATGAGGATGTTTTCAGACATAGTGAGATAAAAATTTTATCCATGTGTCAACAAATTTACTGTTAATCATTAACACGTCAATAAAATGATTTAAAATATTCTAGAAAAATATGGAAGCAATAAAACTACCCATCAACAAATGACTTGTTAAAATATATATTTGGCAGAATAATATTTAATGACTGTAAATGCGACATTGTGAATTATATTGTACAAGACAAAAGGAATGATGGTCTGAGAGGTGGCACAGTGGATAAAACATTATCTCTCAAACATGAGGTCCCAAGTTTAATTCTCAGGAGCACATGTACCAGAGTAATGTCTGGTTCTTTTTCTCTTTCTTCCTATATTTCTCTTTAATAAATAAATAAAAAGAGATAGACAAAAGGAATGGAACTGGAGATGATTGTGTTGTTAAATAAGAGGTAATAAAAATCTACCAGATGAGTTCACATATATGTGTAATACAGACAACTAAAATGAACTTTCATAAAAGAAAAATAATAAACTAAGGGACTGTCATATTCTGGAAACAGGTGTGCTTATCAGTTGAATGGGGTTAAGGCAGAAAGAAGTGGAGGGTTTCATTAGGTATAAAATCAGAGAGAGTTTGGCGGTGGAGAAGGTGGGGTGTATACACACACATAGAGATATAAAACTGTACTCCTAAGACTACAATATTGTTAGCCCATGTTAAAATAGTAAAACATTTTTTGGAGAAAAAATGAAAAATAGAATTTGGCAACTCTTATAACATATTATTTTTCATGGACCCTACCTGTGAGTTTCTTTTGAATCAAAAGGACTTGGAGTCTTTCATTATAACAAAGTCTAAAGTAATTCTGAGGCAAGCAAAGACAATAAAAGTGAGCTGTTCAGTCAGCTGCATTGTGCTCTCCCTGATCAACTAGGAATAGCAAAGAGGATCCCTTGTGAATGAAGCAAAGTAAGAGAAGGATCATTCCTGGAATGCAACAAGCCACTGGTGAGTGCAAATGCACATGACTCATGGACAGAGAGGGGCTTAAGGAGAGATTCCTGGAGTTAAAAGTCTGTCCCTACTCCACGGACAGACTGTTGAAATACCACCTCCAGTCTGAGTGTTATCAACAAAAAGATTGCTGAAGGGAGAACTTAAGCCTCACCAACTTACAACTGTGGGTCTCCATTGCTGTTGCCAGTTCAGGGGCTGGAATAGAAGCAGCAAAGCCCTATACTGATGTCAGGGGGCAGAGAACTGGTTGGCTGACACAAGAGAAAATCTACACTTCTGGTGGTCAGGAGGTATGGTTATAGAGAGGGAGATTTTTCACATTGCTCTCCTGATAAATTATAGAAAAGGGTGAATATTTCCCTCAGAAATCAGGATTTATTCAAAAACACAGGGCCACAGAGTTCTTCTTGCCTCAGCTTTGAGTGGTAGTAGAGGAGAGATTGGACGCAGGACCTTGGACCCTCAGAAATTGGGGATAGATAGTTCATAATCACTGAATTATCTATCCCTCACACTGTTTTATCACTTGGTCATGAGTGAGTGACTAAGCTAAAAATTCTACTTATAGTTAAAAAGTCCTTGAGGCCCCATATCCTGTAGGGAAAATAAATAATATAAGAAGGTTTAACAGTCACCTTGCTTCACCTCAGGGATTGAGATAACATTGAAAAAATACTTAATTTGTAAATTTTCACAACTGTGAACTCTTATGTACCTTACTTAAACACAAGTCAACCCTGGTAAGTGAGATAAGAGGATTGAAAAGTTGTGAGAAAGGGACGCCAAATATAATGTTTATATTACACCAAATATATGTTTAAACTCAGAAGAAACATTGCTGAAATGAATCAGGACAAAAGCCCAGATTAAAAAAAAAAAAACACAAAAAGGTAGAAGAACATGAGCATGAGGACAACATAGTGATGGAATTTCTTGGCACAGCAATTAGGTAAGAGCAAGGAATTAAAGGGATACAGAGTAGAAGAGAAGATGACAAACTCTACCTATTCACAGATGATATGATAGCATACATAGAAAAACAAGGAATCCAGCAGGAAGCTTTTGGAGATTATCAGGCAATATAGTAAGGTGTCAGGCTACATAATTAACATAAAAAGTCAGTGACATTCCTCTATGCAAACAGTATTGTAGGAGAAGAAACCCAGAAATAAATCCCTTTTACTACAGAAACAAAAACAACAAAATATCTAGGAATAAACCTAACAAAAGAAGTGGAAGACTTGTATACTGAAAATTATGAGCCACTACTCAAGGAAATAGAAAAAGATACAAAGAAGTGGAAATATATTCCATATTCATGGATTGGAAGAATGAACATCATCAAAATGAATATACTACTCAGAGACATATACAAATTTAATGTAATCCACATCAAGATCCCACCGTTTTTTTATTAAGAATAATAGAACAGGGAGACGGGCAGTAGCACAGCGGGTTAAGCACACATGGCACAAAACACAAGGACCGGCGTAAGGATCCTGGTTCAAGCCCCCGGCTCCCCACCTGCAGGGGAGTTGCTTCACAGGCAGTGAAACAGGTCTGCAGGTATCTATCTTTCTCTTCCCCTCTCTGTCTTCCCCATCTCTCTCTATTTCTCTCTGTCCTATCCAACAATGATGACAACAATAATAACTACAACAATAAAACAACAAGGGCAACAAAATGGAATAAATAAATAAATAAATAAATAAATATTTTTTTAAAAAGTATACTAGAGCAAAACCGCAAAACCTGCAAATTTAATCTGGAATCAGAAAGACCTAGAATTGCCAAAACAATTTTGAGGGGAAAAAAGAACAGAACTGGAAGTATCACTCTCCCAGATCTCAAATCATATGATAGGGCCACTGTAATCAAAATTGCTTGGTACTGGAACCTGAACAGACACAATGACCAGTGGAATATAAATGAAAGTCCAGAAATAAGCCCTCACACCTTATGAACATCTAATTTTGGACAAAGATGCCCAGACTATTAAATGGGGAAAGAAGAGTCTCTGGAACAAATGATTTTGGAAAAATTATGTTGAAACGTGTGGAAGAATGAACCTGAACCACTATACTTCACCACACACAAAAGTAAATTCCAAATGGATGCTATACCAGAAACTATCAAACACTTAAAGGAAAATAAACTCTTTTCCATCTATATTTTAAAGGCATCTTCAATGATACAAGTCCAATTACAAAGAAGACTAGAACAAAATTAAACCAATGAGTCTACATCAAATTAAAAAGCTTCTCCACACCAAAAGAAATGATCACCCCAGCAAAAAGACCTCCCACAGAGTGGGAGGAGATTTTTATATCCCAGACATCAGACAAGAGGCTAGTAACCAAGACATATAAAGAGCTCACCATACTGAACAAGAAAATAGATGATCCCATCCAAAAATGGGGAGAGCATATGAACAGAATATTCTCCATAGCAGAGATTCAAAATGCCAACAAACATGAAAAAAAAAATATCCAAGTCACTGATTGTCAAATAAATGCAACCATGAGATACCACTTCACTCCTATTAGAATACCTCAGAAAAGTTAGCAGCAGCAAATGCTGGAGAGTTTGTGGGGTCAAAGTGTTAGGTTCCCTAATCCAAGAAATTCACCAAGAGACCAGGGTGCTGTAAAGACAAAGATCTTTATTTATTAGCCCGGGATAGGACTAGGGCCGAGAACCACAGCTGTATTGGGTGCTCAACCCTGATTACAATTTCTACTGGGCTTAAATAGGGCTCAGGACAAGGGGCCTACGTGACAAGCATCATGTCAGTTTAGTTAAAAAAGTTTTTCCAAGCCATAACAGGAGGAAGCTGGGGGGAGGGGGGTAGAGGTTGCGACCTTTGACCTTTGGTTATCTCCCCTTCTGCTTGGTCAGCAGAATGTAGCAGGTTGGGGAGTTGCCTTTGTAATTGTCTCTCCTCAGCAGGAAATGTTTCCTTAACTGATTCTTGTCAAACAAGTAGTTTACTGGCCTTTTCAGGGGGCCCATTTTCTTGAATTTTACTTTTTTTTAACCCTTTTATTTCTGGAACAACGTTTTACCTTCTAACAAAAGGAACCCTCCTGCACAGCTGGTGAAGATGTCATTTTGTCCAATGCCAGTGGAGAGCAGTCTGAAAAACTCTCAGGAGGCTAGAAGTTGACCTACCCTATGACCCTGCAATTCCTCTCCTGAGGCTATATCCCAAAGAACCAGACATAAGTATGCACAAAAGGATGTGTGTATACCTATTTCATAGCAGCACAATTTGTAATAGCCAAAACCTAGAAGTAGCACAGGTGTCCAACAGATGAGTGGAAGAGCAAGTTGTGGTCTATATACACAATGGAATACTACTCAGCTATTAAAAATAATGAATTCACCTTCTTCACCCCATCTTGGATGGAGTTTGAAGGAATCATGTTAAGTAAGATAAGTCAAAAAGAGAAGGATGAATATGGGATGATCGCTCTCATAGAAAAAAGTTGAAAAATAATACCATGAAGCTGCCTTCCCTGGGCAAAATGACCTCACCAATTTATCCTGGAACCCCACCTCTCCAGAGCCCTGCCACACTAGGGAAGGGTAGAGATAGCCTGGGGGTATGGATCCACATGTCAATGCCCACATCCAGTGAAGAAGCAATTACAGAAGCCAGAGCTCTGACCTTCTATGCTCTGTAAAGATCTATGATCCATTCTCCCACAGGGATAAAGAATAGGGGACCTTCCAATGGAGGGGATGGTATATGGCATGCAGGTTCTGGTAATTGCTGTACCCCTCTTATCCCATAATATTTTAATTGTTATTAAATCACCAATGATAGTAAAAATAAAATAAGCTGAAAAAAATAAGAAGGCACAAAGCATAATTTGGTCTGGGTTTGGTGTATTGCACCAATGTAAAGGACTCTGGGGTGGGGGCAGGATTCAGGTCCTAGAACTTGATGTTGGAGAACCTACAGGGGGTTGAACTGTTATGTGGAAAACAGAGATATGCTATACATATACAAAGGACTGTATTTTATTTATATTGCTATATTTTATTGTTTACTGAACACCATTCATCCCCCAATTAATAAAAAAAAAAGAAATTTAGTGGTGGATGTGGTTTGGAACTACACATTGCAATCTTAGGGTCTTGTAACATTACTTATAACAAACAAAAAAGCAAAGAAACACATATGAGCTGTTCATCTCAGCCCCAGATCACAAACAACTATCAATCTCTCTTCTAAATTCATCCGGGATTCCCTATGACAATATTCTCATGCTGGACTTCTATCTTCCAAACTCCAGGTGATCTGGTAGATAACAGAGCAAGCTGATTTTCTATCTTTTTCTTTTCTTTTTTTTTTTTTCTCCACACTTTCTAAGGTTGTATCAGTTGGCTATGTCTAGGAATATTAGACAACTGCATTCCTTAGGGTGGGAATATGTAAGTTAAAGGAATGCTGGAATTTCTTTTGCTTTATTATGCCACATTGGTTTTCTCCAAACCTAAGCACAGAGTTTTCTCTGCTGACTGAAGCCAAACAAGAATGCATTGTTTTCACAAAACCATTTGTGAATGGAGCTGGGTCCAGAAACTATCTACATCATGTTGGATTAGCCATTCCAGCTCAAGTCTAGCCTTCCTTAATTTCATAAACATTCAGTTCAATGGCAGGGATCTATCCAAGTCAAACTATGTTAACTCTTGTAATTGATGCAGGCCAGGGAATAAACAGGCTTGGCTTCCTCAAACCCCAAACTTCCGGCCCTTTCAGATGATGACTTGGGATTTCTCTGTTGTCCTTTTGCTTTTCTGTTTGACAGAGTGGTGGGGAGCTAAGAGCAACTGACCTAGTACTAACAGTTTAACATCAGATACTAGCATTCATCAGGATATTTTGTGTTTCCTTTGTGTGAATAAAACACCTTGGAAACAACTGTAGTTCCTTATATGAAGTGTAATGTTGCCAATCCTCAGGTATAAAAAAAAAAAAAAACAGCTTGGGAAAAAAATAGCAGACATGGAAAAATCTCTCTCACTGTTTTATTTTAAGAATCTTAATTAATCCCAAAGGTTTTTCCTCATGAAATTTCAAACAAACTCTGATAGATGAGACCATGAAATATGTGCCAATCAATGTCTTTGAGAGTCAGTCACCCTTCTAACCCAATTTGACACTCTAAACTCTAAATTGTGAACCAACTAGGCTTTCACCCCACAGGAGACAGCAGGTAGGTTAGTGGAATTGTATGGATAAATGTGCTTTTCTAATTGAGTTCATCCTTGTAAATTAATAAAAATTCCTGCCAATCAAACATGTGCATGTTTGCAGGAATATTATCAGTAGGTAATGGAGATAATTAATACTTCATGACATCAAGGTCTGAAATTAAAATCAAATCTGAGACTTAACTGCGATTATTGAATCTGAAGAAAATTATCTTTCAGATGACAAGTGTCACAACCTGCAACACCTGAATGAATAATAGGGAACAAGGTTCCAAACACAGAACACCCTCCATCTCCCCTATGCTGCAATAATTACCACTTGGTAATATCAAGGACTTAGAGCTGGCTCAAGATAATATCACAGATCAGGAAATACAATTGCAAGGAAAAAAAAATTACAAGTTTTAGGCATCTTATCTAGAAGCAAAATATCACTAAAGGAATCTTAGCTTGGCAAATGAGAGAGGTACTGGCTACCGTCCTTATTTTTGAGACCCAAGTTTTGTCAAGCTCAGAATCTTGCTGACAACTTTTCCATTTTACTTTAGTTTAGCAAATCCTCTCACCTTTCTGGGTGATAGTTCTGTTACCACCAAAAGCTAATGATTTAGTGTTGTTTAAAGGATTCAGAAAGGGTGGAGGAGATAGCATAATGGTTATGCAAAAAGAGTTTCATGCCTCAGGCTCCCAAATCCTAGGTTCAGTCCTCTGCAGCACCATAAACCAGGCAAAGAAATAAAGAACTCATGTAAATGCCAATTGGATTTATTATTTGTTTTATCCACATATACTTACAGTGCACATAAAGTGCCAAGTATTACTTGGAGTGTTTGCAAAAAGAAAGAGAAGACACAGTACACAATGCCTGAGGCGAGGCACTGCTATACCTTGTTGAGTGCATATGCTACCATGTATAAGGATCTGGGTTCAAGCCCCACTTCCTACAAGGAGGAAGTTTCATAAACAATGCAACAGTGCTACAGGTGCCTCTCTTTCCCTCTGTCTCCTCCTCTGCTTTCACCTTCTTTCTGTCCTAGTAATAGAAAGAAGAAAAGAGAAGGAAAAAAGGAAAGAGAGAGAGGAAGGAAGGAAGGAAGGAAGGAAGGAAGGAAGGAAGGAAGGAAGGAAGGAAGGGAGATTTAGCACCTGATCTCAAAAGACTTCCCAGCATGATGAGGAATTCAGAAACAAGGAGAAGCCAGGAGCTAGCAGAGGCCTGTCTTAGGTAGGAGTGGGGAGGAAGTGCTATTGGATCATGGACTTCCCAGAGGGACTTAGCTGGGGGCCTGAGGTTGAGAAGCATCTACAATAGACCCTTGAACCTTCCAGGGAAAAGGTAACCACTTACCAGTTATCTTCCTCACCAAATCAAGATGGGAGTTTTGAGTGTGTTTCTATCATTGGTACAAAATGCAAACAAAATGCCATTTCCCAAATCCCAACTGCCTCCTGGTAGCCGAGTGGTACAATTTATAAAAAGAAGAAGAAATGGGCACTTTGCCCAAAGAGCCGGCTAGAAAGGACGAGAACATAGATTCCAATTACCAAGTACCTTCATAGATTATGCTTGCTCTCTTTCGTTGTTGTGAAGATCCAGGAAGGGTACTTCGAGGTAGGTGGTAAGGGAACCCCAAAAGCAGTGTGTGGGGGTGGAGAGGGTGTGGGAGACAGAAGCTCAGTACTGCAGGAAATGGAGTCAGGGGCAGGTCTAGTCCCAATTTAGGGTGTTTTATTTCCCTCTTCTTCTTCCTCCTCCTCCTCCTCCTCCCTTCCTCCTCTCCTCTCCCTCCCCTCCCCTCCCCTCCCCCCTCCTTCTTCTTCCCCTCCCCTCCAGCACTGCTCAGCTCTTCTTCTAGCATTTGCCCTTCTTCTGTAGCCAGTCAACAGCATCAGGTTGAGCCTGATGCAAAGTTTCGAGACCTCCTTTGAATCTGGAGAGGTGGCAGTCGTTGACTATGTGGGTCATAGTCTGTCTGTAGTCGCAGGGGCAGTTCAGGTCTCTGGCTCCCCAGCGATGGAACATAGCAGCGCACGGGCCATGGCCTCTTCCATAGCGATTGAGGAGGGCCCAATCATAACGTGCTAGGTCAAAGCCGGGTTGATGCTTGCAGGGGTCTGTGATGAGGTGTTTGGTGTTTGTTCTTTACCTCAGCTGACTGCCAACTCTGTTTCCAAGAGACTGGAACAGAGAAGTTCAGTGTAAGCATAGGGGACCAGATTGGGTGATGAGACGTCAAGCGTTGGACAGGGTGGGCGAAGATATCCGTGTATATTGGCAGGTCCAGTCGAGCGTAGACGTGGGAAATGAACTTAGATGATGCCGCATCCCGACGAATATCTGGCGGGGCGATGTTGCTAAGAACTGGCAGCCATGGAACCGGGGTGGAACGGATGGTTCCAGAAATGATCCTCATGGAGGAATATAATTTGGAATCGACCAAGTGGACATGGGGGCTACGGAACCATACTGGGGCACAGTATTCTGCAGTGGAATAGCATAATGCCAGAGAGGATGATCGTAGTGTGGAAGCGCTCACACCCCATGAGGAGCTGGCCAGTCTTGCAATGATGTTATTCCTCGCGCCCACCTTTGCTGCTGTTTTTATGAGATGTTCGTGAAATGACAGAGTGCGATCGAGAGTAACGCCAAGATAGACTGGCTGGGCTTCATGCCGGATTCTCGTATGGCCAAGCTGCACATTAAGCTCACGTGAGGCCGAGGCATGGTGTAGATGGAAAACAGATGATACCGTTTTTGCAGTGCTAGGGATTAGTTGCCATTTTTTACAGTAATCAGATATCAGAGACATGTCTTTCATGAGTGTTTCCTTGAGGATGTCGAACTTGGATGCCTGAGTTGCACAGCAGATGTCATTGGCGTAGATGAACTTCCTTGAAGAAGTTTCTGGGGGGTCATTGATGTAAATATTAAATAGCGTAGGAGCCAGAACAGAGCCCTGGGGGAGGCCACTTGAGACAAGTCTCCATCTGCTAGACTTGTCACCCAGATGCACCCGGAATCTTCTGATTTATGGTGGTGTGTGGGTAGGGGTGGGGTTGAACCTGGGACCTTGGAGCCTCAGGCAAGAAAGTCAGTTTGCATAACCATTATGCTATTTTCCTACCCTAAAGTCTTAATGGATTTGCTCTGTTTGGGTTCTGCCCAGTGCATTATGGTAATGCTAGAAACTGAACCTGAAACCTCAGCCTCAAGCATGAAAATCTGTTACTGAATCCACTATGCTATCTTCCTGGTCCAACAAATACTTTTTTTTTCCATCACCAGGACTTCACCACACTGAGCTTTTTTCAGCTAGAGATAGAAAAGTGAGGGGACAAGCAGTAGCATACCTGGTTAAGTGCACACATTACAGTGCACAAGGATTTGGGTTCAAGCCCCTGGTCCTCACCTGTAGGGGGAAAGCTTTGAGAATGGTGAAACAGGGCTGCCAATGTCTCTGTGTCTCTCCCTCTCTATTTCCTTCTCCCCTTTCAAATTCTGTCTCTAGCCAATAATAAGTAAATAAAAATATAGAGAGATGACTGAGAAAGAGAGAGAACGGGGGGATTACATCCTTGAAGAGGGAGTCAAGCTAGACCCTGGGTTGTGTGTATGTCAAAGCAGATGTACTGTCTATGTGAGCTGGATTGCTGGCCTGGATTTGTTTTTTGAGTAAGAACACTACAGGTACAGGTACAGGCTGTCAGTGAGCTATCACTCCCTATATTTTCCACTCTCACAACCCTCAGGGCCCTCCTGTAGGGGGTAGTGTAGGGGAACACACACACTGTTGCACCAAGCCAGAACACATATTCCCCAGGCATACGTGTTTCCCTTACTATGGGGAGGGAAATAGGTGTTGCAAGGAGAAATGGGAGTGGTAACAGGTGTAGGTACAGCTTAGGAAGAATGTGAAGGCAGGACTTGGAAGTTTATACAAAATTGTGTTGTGGATGTGGTTGGGCTTTCTGCCAAGGTAGGCCCCTCACCATGTAAGGGGAACCTTCACTCCTTGCATCTCTCTTTCTCCCCTTCCCCTTCTCCATGTGTACTCCAAGATATCAGTATTCTAATGTTGCTCAATGAAGTTTAAAATTTCTGAAAATCATGATTTCCTCTCAATTTTTTGTTGGGTTTGAAGACCTCTTGCTTATCCCCATCCTCTTTCCAATACAGTAAGAATCTTATTTCCCAATTCCTCTTTAATTGGAAAATTAGCATATAGGGAATAGGCAGTGGCACACCTGGTTAAGCGCTAACATTACAGTGCACATGGATCCAGGTTCAAGATCCTGGTCCCCACCTGCATGGGGAAATCTTCACAAGTGGTGAAGGCAGGCTACTGGTGTCTCTCTGACTATTTCTCTATCTTCCTCTTGCCTCTCAATTTCTATCTGTATCCAATAATAAATAAAAATAGGGAGTCGTGCAGTAGCGCAGTAGGTTAAACTCACATGGCGCAAAACACAAGGACCGCTTAAGGATCTCCCTTCTAGCCTCTAGCTCTCCACCTGCAGAGGGGTCCCTTCACAGGTGGTGAAGCAGGTCTGCAGGTGTCTATCTTTCTCTCCCCCTCTCTGTCTTCCCCTCCTCTCTCCATTTCTCTCTGTCCTATCCAACAACAATGACATCAGTAACAACAACAATAACTACAGCAATAAAAATATATAAAATAATAATAATACATTAAAAAAGCAAAAGAGAATTAGCCTGTACTTTCCCTTTCCTCTCACATTGTTGTTTAGCTCCTGTTGGGAGTAAATAGCCCCTCTCACTGTATTTTCTCAGCCAGCTCAGGGAAGGATTTTCTTTTTCTTTCTTTCTTTCATTCTTTTTTTTTTTTTTCTGAGTTTCAGCTCCTTTTCATCCCTTTAGCAAAAGAACAAAAATATTCAAAAAAAAAAAAAAGAGTTATGTTTTATCTATTTAATATTTTGCCTCAGGGACCAGCTCAGAGGAACAGTTTTGGGCTCTACCAGTTGGTACCAGGAGCCTCCACTGCCCCAGGTCCTCTCTGGGCGCTCCTCTCTGAAACATAGATGCAATGTTCTTTTTCCCTTCCACAAGGCTGGGTTGAAACTCAAGTGCTATGCACCCACAGTGGAAGCCAAAAACACCATTTCCTCTCCCTGCCTGTAAACTGCCAGTGTGCTAGCCCCACCCAAAGTCCAGTGCACCATACCCCCACTCCCTTCCTTCCAGGACCTTCCAGACTAACCCTCTGGGGACCTCTGTAGCCCACTCTCTCTAGCTCAGGCCAGTATCCCAGCTGTGGACAGAGCCTATGTTATTCACATCCTTATAAAATCCTTAAATGGCATCTTCCATGCCTTGGGGTGGGGGTGAACACAGAGAAATCTCCTTCCTGCTTTAAAGTCATTGACCTAACACAGTTGAAGAACTCCCCTCGGGCATGGGTTTATACTATAAGGGTTATGCAAAGAGATTCTCAAGCCTGAGGCTCGGAAGTCCCAAATTAAATCCCCCTCACCCCACCCCCTCACCCCTCCACCACCACCATAAGCCAGAGCTAAATATGCTCTAGTTTAAAAGAAAGAAAGAAAGAGAGAAAGAGAGAAAGAAAGAAAGAAAGAAAGAAAGAAAGAAAGAAAGAAAGAAAGAGAGAGACTCCTTTCAAGGTACGCATAACTTGTGCCTCCCCCCCCCACACACACACCCCTGTGTCTTATTCTACTGTCTGATTAAAATCCTCTATCCATTAATCTCTCTGAGAAGGGAGATGTTCAAATTGTGTCAAGTGAAGTTTCTGGTAACATACGATTTCCTCTTCCCTCTCCCTGTCAGAGCTTGCCATTCGCTATCTCATGTCTGCCAAGCCTGTCAGATGCCCGGAAGTCTAATTTGGGGTAGCAATTAGCACTCTGGAAGTGAGAGTTGCTGGAGTTATTATAGTCCTGGAGGAAGCATAGAGGCTAGTCAGAGAGCTCTGGATGAGGGCCAAGAGTTTGCTCACTGGCAGGGCCTGTGCCTTACTGACTGAATGGCCCAGGCTGGGTTCCCAGAATCCCATGAAAGGTGCATGGTGTTGGGAGAATCTCTGGTACTCTCTCTTCTGCTCTCTCATATATATATGCCTCTCTTTCTCTTCCCCTCTCTATCTCTATTTCTCTCCTTAAGTCAATCTCTCTCTCTCTCTCTTTTACTATCTGAATAAAAAAAAAAAATGTCTGCCCAGGGACAGTAAATTCACTTATGTATAATTCCCTGGCTCCTAAAAACATTAATTAACTAAATAATTATTTAAAAGACAGGGATAAAACTCCATATCTTCCATTTTAATAGTGCATTGATTAGCCATGTACAACTCAGGTTTCAGCCCCCCCTTGTTGAAGGTGCTATGTTTTTTTGTTCCTCTTTCTGTATGCTTCTCAGTTTCCCTCTTTTTAAATATATATATATATATATATATATATATATATATATACACATATATATTATTGGATAGGACAGAGAGAAATTGAGAGGAAAGCAGAGATAGAGGGGAACAGATAGACACCTAGACCTCTGCTTAACCACTTGTGAAGCTTCCCTCCTTGCAGGTGGGGAGCAGAGGCTCAAAGCTGGGTCCTTGTACACTGTAACTTGTGCACTCAACCAGGTGCACAACCACCTGCCCCTCTCAGTCTGCCTTTTGAACTCTGGAGTTCTAGGCATAAGATTCTATTGCATAACCATTATGCTATTTCCACTGCCCTGCCTTCCTCTCTCTAGCTGACAATTTCCTTCAGGAGCACCCCTAGGAATGACCAAAATGCATCTCTTTATCTCACTACTAAAACGATCTATGGATTTTTGAGGCTTATTCCATCTCTTTTATGTTATTTATTTATTTATTTATTCCCTCCAGGGTTATTGCTGGGCTCAGTGCCTGCACCATGAATCCACTGCTCCTGGAGGCCATTTTTCCTTCTTTTGTTGCCCTTGTTGTTGTAGCCTCGTTGTGGTTATTATTGCCGTTCTTGATGTCCTTCGTTGATGGAGAGGACAGAGAGAAATGGAGAGAGGAGGGGAAGACAGAGAAGCGAGAGAAAGATAGACACCTGCAAACTTGCTTCACCACCTGAGAAGCGACTCCCCTGGAGGTGGGGAGCCGGGGGCTCGAACCAGGATCCTTACGCCGGTCCTTGCGCTTTGCGCCACATGTGCTTAACCCACTGCGCTACCGCCCAACCCCCTTCCATCTCTTTTAACTCTCAGTTTTTCAGTTGCAAACATGGCCACCTTATAATGCCCTGGTTCATTAGGCTGCTGCGTTGGTAACATGTGAGCAGTAGCCTTTTTTTTTTTTAATTTCTTATTGGGGAATTAATGTTTTACATTCAACAGTAAATACAATGGTTTGTACATGCATAACATTTCCCAGTTTTCCATATAACAATACAACCCCACTAGGTCCTCTGTCATTCTTCTTGTATCTGTATTCTCCTCCCCCCACCCACCTCAGAGTCTTTTACTTGGTGCAATACACCAACTCCAGTTCAGGTTTTACTTGTGTTTTCTCTTGTGATCTTGTTTTTCAACTTCTGCCTGAGAGTGAGATCATCCCATTGTGAAAGAATGGAATTCCCCAATTGGACTACTTCATTGAAGTAGATAGAGAAGTTTTCCTAGAAACTAAATAAGATGAAATGACACTAATGCACTAATCGTTTCAGCTCTGCATTTGGTGGATATGAATGTTTGCCTTGAAAACTGCTTACCCAGTAACCCCTCCTCTCTCAGCTATTTGTTAACTTGTCCATGTTAGAAGCAGTAGTTTTAAGGAATGTTAGAAGTAGTTTTAAAAGTTGTCTTTCATGCAGTTATTTGTTAAGTGCTTTTAGTATAAGTTGTTTGTGGTGTGAGATGGAAAATTCCTTGCCCTTTCCCCTTTGAAGAACAGGACTTAATCAGTAAGCCACCGGTTGTTTACCAAGAATCAGTAAGCCACCGGTTGTTTACTGAGACCCTACAAACAGGCAAAGCTTATCAGGGCCTTTGCACTAGGAAATTATTTTCTAGGAAGGGGCAGCTGATGGCGGGGGGATGTGGTGACCCTACCTGGTTAGATTCTATTGGTTGTGTGACTTTGCAATGTTTGAAACTAGCCCGCGCTTTGCTTTGAATGGATCATGCTTTTGCTAAGTTTGAAATGATTGGGTTTTTGTGTTCTCTATAGCCTGTTATTGAATGTAGGTTGATAAGGTGATGTGCTCCCCCTCCCTGAATGTATTCAGAAATCCTATAAATTGTGTGGTTTGAGCCTTGTTCGGGGTCCAGTTTGGTGGACTGCTGCTAGCCACCATCTCCGTCGGATTCGAATTCGTTAATAAACATCTTTGCTTCCTTGCAGTGGATGGTTCTTAATTCTTGCTCTGTAACAGTCCGTTTGTGTTCTGTAATCACTGCTTGCTTCCTCCCCGGAAGATAAGGATGGAATGTTCTCCTTGAAACTTTAACCCTCAAAATAAATTAGCATGGACATGTTAATCACTACTTCATGTAGACCTCCCCATTCACTTTTCCCTTTAAAGGAGGAGGAATTTCAAGTCTCAATATCTCAGGGCAAGGAGCCCAAATTTGGTCGACCAGCCTGGGATATCTCAGCTGAGGTTTGTCTTTGTCTTTTGGTGTTGTCTCTGTGTAAGTCTGTGGACTGGCCTTATTTTCACTCTTTCAAACTTAAGAATAAATTCCTTATACTTCACTTATATATGGGAGTCATGTCAGTTTGTGTGGGTTTGGATCAGAAGCGCCCTTTCACCATATTCATTCTTCTGTTTTGAACAGTAGCCTTTTAGAAATGCGTTCCTGCAAAATAAATGCTCACTAGACGTTAGCAGGAGGTGTTGCTTATTACCATCACTGTTGCAGTAGACAGAACCCAAACTCTTGGGGAACAAGTGTGTGAATTCCTCTTGCAAAGCTCTGAACCCAGACTGCAGACTCCACTCCGGAGGGAAGATCCTGGGACTGTCAGAAGTGGCAGGAGGCTGATGAGATAGCAGTTGGATAAAGGAAAGGGGTGACCTCTCCTTGCTAGGGCGTGGCTGAGTTGGTTACAGACACAACAAACACAGTGAGATCCACTCAGAAAATCTCCTTCTCCTGGGAGCCCTGCAGAACGGGTTTTCAGAGAAAATGTAGATGCTACTGTGGTATGGTAGCTGAGCTTCCAGGCCATATTGACCCACTCAGTCTCTTCAGAACTTAATGCATATTAGCATAACCTGCCACAGGGTAGAGTTCCAGTGGGTCTCCCATTAGCTCAGGAAGCCCTTGGGGGCTGCGTGTCTCCTCCCCACCCTTGGAACAATGCTTATCCCCTGCCTCACCCTCCAGGAGAAAGCAAACCTTAGCTCGATTTGTTGTCTGAGCAAGGTGCGGCTGAGAGGCTGAGAGGGGAGTGTGGATGTGTCTGTGTCTGCCATGAAATTAAATAAGAGCAATGATACATAGCCAGTGTGCACCCATAAATATCAAGGAGGAAAATTCCAATGTGGCAGGAGGATAGAAGGAGCTGAGGTATTCACAGGGAACGGCACTGAATCTTGTGCCAAACGAAAGAAATATAATTCCCCTGCATTATCTTGTCCCTTTCTTAATTGCCTACCAGGATGCATTCATCAATTCGCTTCCCTGGGCCCGAGCGAGCTCTCAGCTAGCATGCATCCTTATACAAAACCAGCCTGTGTTTTAAGGACAGAACACACTGCTTGTGCGATCACACCAGACACAGCAAATGGATAAAAATCCCCTCTTGTCCGTTTCTAGATACTGTGCGCTTTGCATTCCAAGGCTGTAAACACAGAGCCCTGACATTACCTATAAGGTTAGGAGCATTGGCTGGGCTGCGTTTACTGTGCAGCAGGCTTGTCCCAGGACCTGGGGCGCTGTGCAGGCTTGGTTTAGGTGGACAAAAAAAGGTGCCTGCCTGACCAGGCACCCCCAGGCACAGCCCCTGGTCCCCAAGATTCCTGACCTGGATTGGCTGCATTCATCATGTGGTTTGATTTGTTTTGGGATTAAAGGGCTCCTTTGAGTAATATTGCTACTTTTTTTTTTTTTTTTTTTCTGATACTAGGGTTATCATTGTGGTTTAGTACCTGCACTCAGAATCTATGGGTCCTGGTGACTTTTTTTTTTTTTTCTGACTGTTATTAGAATGCAGAAATTGAGAGGGGAGGGAGAGATGGAGAGAAAGAAAGATACCTGCAAACCTGCTTTACCACTTGTAAAGCATTCCCCCTGCAGGTGGGGAGTGGGGACTCGAACCTGGGTCCTTGTGCTTGATCATATGTGAGCCTAATCAGGTGCACCACCCCTCCCCCTCGCTCCCCTCCTCCGAAATTCTGTTGCTTTTGATTTTTTTTTTGGGGGGGGTCTCACTTTCTTGAGCAAAAATAGCTACTCATGGGCTCACCTAGTAGAATGCCCATGTTACCATACATGAGTAAGGACCTGGGTTCAAGCCCCTGGCTTCCACCTGTAAAGACATGCATCCCTGTAGGGGTTTCTCCTTTTCTCTGTCTCCCTCTCTATCACTCTCTGTCTCTTACTCTCTACCATAAATAAATAAATAAATAAAAGGAAAGGGCTGTCTGTTAAAATGAAGTCTGCTTCTTAAAAAAAAACAACAACAAGGGGAGTCGGGTGGTAGTGCAGAGGGTTAAGTGCACATGGCACAAAGCGCAAGAACTGGAGTAAGGATCCGGGTTCAAGCCCCGGCTCCCCACCTGCAGGGGAGTCGCTTCACAAGCGGTGAAGCAGGTCTGCAGGTGTCTATCTTTCTCTCCCCTCTCTCTGTCTTCCCTTCCTCTCTCCATTTCTCTCTGTCCTATCCAACAATGATGATATCATCAACAACAATAATAACTACAACAATAAAACAACAAGGTCAACAAAAAGGGAACAAATAAATAAATATTTTTTTTAAATTAAAAAGAAAACAACAACAACAAAACTTCCATCAGTTAGGCAAACAAGAAGAAGTACAACTTCTTTTTAATTTAATTTTCTCCCTGTAACTGGTTGCAGAGAGGAAGCCTCCCCACCTGGGTGTCTAGCAGAGACTCTACTTAGCATGTTCCACATGCAGGAAGCCATGTATTAAATTGGGATGAGCCCTTCCATCTTGCCACAGAAAAGTACATGTTGGAGTGCAGCAGCGGATCAGCTCATGTGGGGACGAGATGGTGGCTGGGATCAAAAAGTGCTGTTCCTGGGCAAAGAACCGAATTATTAAAACTGTTGTTTATGGTCCTTATCATCTACAAACAGGTGAACACACAAAAAAATATAGGACTTTCAATTTCCCTAAATTAATTTTCAGCGGAGGTTTCTCTTGTGTTAAAAAGATAAGGAACTTGTATATAGTTACAGTACAAGAAGTTTACAGCTGTCTGGAGGACCTGCAAGTCTAGGGTTATCTCACAAATATGGGTAAAATGGCATTTGTCAGAGTGACAGTTCATCTTCATGACACATTTGGAGCAATGGAAATGGCTTTGAGATGAATCGTGACCTAATTCATGATCCCTTCACCTGGGTGCTGCCTGCCTGGGCCAGTTCAGTGGAGTTACCTCCAAGATAGTAACTGTTGGTAAAAGGGTAGCTAAGAGGATGAGGACATATTGGGGAGCCAGAGCCTGGTTCTGCTTTGGGTGTTTGATATCAGGAAGTCCTTCCCACACAGGTGGTATTGCTTGCTAAGCAAAGGGCTTCTCCACCTTTCCTTTGAAAGAGTGTCACCTTTTATTTTTCTTTTCCCTGTTGACAAGTACTCACACCCACCTTGCATAGAAGCAAACCTTTCTCCTACACACTTATTCTATAGCACTTTTTTTTTAATGTTGTGGTTATTTTTACTGCTATTGCTATTGATGTCATTGTTGAATAGGACAGAGAGAAATCAAGAGAGGAGGGGAAGACAGAGAGGAAGAAAGAAAGATAGACACCTGTAGACCTATTTTACTGCTCGTGAAGCGACTCCCCTACAGGTAGGGAGCCAGGGGCTCAAACCAGGATCCTTACACCTGTCCTTGAGCTTCCCGCCACACGTGCTTAATCCCTTGTGCTTCCACCTGACTCCCTATGGCACCCTTAACAAATCTTTCCCTAACCACAACCACAGTACTCAACAAGCGGGGAACTATAAGCCTCTTATGTTTTCTTTTCTTTTTTTAAAATAATTTTTCTTAATTTTTATTTATTCATTATTGTATAGAGACCGAGAGACATTGAGAAGGGAGAGACAGGGAGAGAGGCAGAGAGACAGCTGTACACCTGTATCACCACTCATGAAGCTTTCCCCCTGCTTTCCCCCAGGGGGGCTTGAACCCAGGTCCTTGTGCACTGTAGTGTCTATGCTTAACCAGGTGAGCCACCTCCTGGCCCCTCTGTCTCTCAGATTGCATGATAAAGATGGTGCCACTGCTGTTACAACCCTAATACGAGGAATACTCTCAATCCTCTAGGCCCTTGCAATATCAGAGTAAGAGAGCATTTTGTAAACACCAGCTCATGGCCGCCTCACCAAACTTCTACCAGACACAACTGCAATCTCCAGGCCCTGTTCTATCTGGGAGAAAGGAGGATCTTAGACTCAGGGCCACATGTTCAAATTCCCATTAGTAACAGAGTAAGAACTTCAAAATTCTTACTCTGTGATTCCAGGGCTGATGGATTTACCCACACCCTTGCTTGGTTCTTCATTTAGCCCACAGTTATTTACGGAGTAGCAGTTTGGCAAAGTGAGATTTTGTTTGTCTTTGTTTATTTGCTTTACAGAACTAGGCTTCACATGTGTGTGATCATACCATTCTGGACAGTTCCCCCCCTCCCATTCAGATAGAGACATAGAGAGGGAGAGACACCACAATACTCAAACTTCTTCAAGTCCCATAGTCTTAACTGTGTGGTACCAGGCCAGGAACCCAGGCCTTGTGCATGACACTGCTACCATGTGAGTGTCTGCTTCTACTCTGAACCTGAGAGTCACTCATGCACGTCTGTAGCACTGGCATAGGTACCTCAATCATTTCCTGATTCTTGCTCTTTGTTCTTCAAGGTAGTGTTTGCTCCTTCTTTCGCCTCAACTACACCATGACAATTAATCTGAGATCAATTCAAATCTACTCTCAGTGTCAGGTTTCTCCCCAGCAACCCAACCTATGGAGATTGTCTTGAACATTTGGAATTCTGCTCTTTCATCTCAGCAGTTTATCTCAAACTATTTTGTGACCATGTTATGTTGTGAAAGTCTATATGAAACATATGTGTATGCCATATGATCAGTTGCCACATGATCAGTTGGATCAACAGGTAAGCTAAAGATTACTTGCCCCAAACAGCACTGACAAGAACTGATAATAGGAAATAATAATACATATATTATTTTATTTTATTTCTACAGGGTTATCACTGGGACTCAGTGTCTGCACTACAAATCCACTGCTCCTGGTGTTAATTTAAAGTTTATTTATTTGCTTATTATTGTATGGAGACAGAAATTGAGAGGGGAGAGGGAAGTAGAGAGGAAGAGAGACAGAGAGACACCTGCAACCTTGCTGCACCATTCCTAAAGCTTTCCCCCTACAGGTGGAGACCAAGGGCTTGAACCCGGTCCTTATGCACTTTTGTGTGGGCTCTTAACCAGGTGTTCCATCACATGCCCACCCACATCCCCTTTTATTGGATAGAACAGAGAGAAATTGAGACAGTAGGGGAGACAGAGAAAGATAGACACCTGAAGACCTGCTTCTCTACTTGTGAAGCGACTCCCCTGCAGATGGGGAGCCAGTAGCTGGAGCCAGGATGCTTGCCTAGGTCTTTGAGCTTAGTACTGTGTGCACTTCACCCAGTGCACCACTGCCTGGCCCCCAACTATGCATTTTTTAAAAGCAAATTTGGATACTTTCTCTTTTTTTTTTGGGGGGGGGGGGTGAAGCACCATCTATCAAAGCCCAAAGGAATTATTACAAGGAAATAGGCTGCCTGAATGTGCCACATGGATAATTCTGTTTTATCCTAAGAAGATAAAAAGATTCCAGAGCTAGGCAGTGGCTTAACTGGTTAAACATGCCTAGTACTAGGTGCAAGGGCCCTATTTGAACCCAAGCTCCCCACCTACAGTGGGAGGCTTCACAGATGGTAAAACAGGTCTACAGGTGCCTATCTTTTTCTCTCCTTCCCCACTCCCCCTCCCCTCTCAATTTCTCTGTCCTATGCAATACAATCATGGGGGAAAGAAAGGAAAGGGAAAGGAAAGGAAAGGAAAGGAAAGGAAAGGGAAGGGAAGGGAAGGGAAGGGAAGGGAAGGGAAGGGAAGGGAAGGGAAGGGAAGGGGAGGGGAGGGGAGGGGAGGGGAGGGGAGGGGAGGGAAGGGAAGGAAAGGAAAGGAAAGGAAAGGAAAGGAAAGGAAAGGAAAGGAAAGGAAAGGAAAGGAAAGGAAAGGAAAGGAAAGGAAAGGAAAGGAAAAAATGGCCACCAGAATCAGGAGATTTATAGTACTGATGCCAAGTGACTCAAGGCAAAAGGAAGAAAGAAAGAAAGAAAGAAAGAGAGAAAGAAAGGGAGAAAGAGAGAAATAAAGAGAAAGAAAAGAAAGAAAGGGAGAAAGAGAGATATAAAGAGAAATAAAAAGAATGAAAGAAAGAAAGAAGGGGAGAAAGAGATAGAAAGAGAAATAAAGAGAAAGAAAAGAAAGAAAGAAAGAAAGAAAGAAAGAAAGAGAAAGAAAGAAAGAAAGAAAGAAAGAAAGAAAGAAAGAAAGAAACTTAGCTTTCTAACTGGAGGCTATGATTTGAATTGAGCAAAAGACTGCTCAGATTTTTCATACTAAGTGAAGTGAAACAGCTGTGTTTTCTGTCCACCACCTTCTCTGAGCTCACAGAAGCCCAAGATTGTGACCCAGAGAAGACACATCATTTTTTAAGTCAAACTATTAGATGCCCCCACACCAGCACAGGGATAAATCTGTCTGGATATGATGTTTCAGATTCCTTTGTGCAGGACAGAGAATTGACATTAATTAAATAGTTTCCTTCAACCATTTTACTCTCATTATGCACAACATGGGCTTAGGTTAGCAGGGATTAAAGAACAAATTATTCTAAAGCAAGGAGCTTTAGCCTCAAGACATAAAAATAGAGAGAAACTGGCTTAAAAAAAAAACAATGTAGGATTAGATTATGAACTTGTTCACTGAACAGTTACATGGCAATTTGCTAAGGTCATTATTACCATTAATTTGAGAGCCAATAATTATTATAGCAGTCCTAGTATTTCATCTCTCACTTATTCTGAAGTCCAAGAAGCAGGGTTTATTGTTATTGGGGGTTTATTTTTATTGGGAATATTGCCGTTCTCTGGCTTGCTTCACTGGATCTGAAAGCTTCCATTCTAGTAAGTTTTAGAATCTTAGGCATTTGTGTATGAGAGAAAATCACAAACTTCACAAAAACTTTCCTGACACTAGTGAAACACAACACTGAGATCCAAGAGGCAATTCATCTTGGTCACCCTTCCTTCTGCAGAGCACTCCAGCCTGAAGGTTAATAGAAAACGACTCAGTGGCTGCCATCTTGGATCTCATTCCCTTTCAATTTTCTGGTCACAAACACCATGATTTTTTTTTTTTTCGCCAAGAGGAGTGAACAGGAGCATATAACTCTCCCCTTGACGTCTTTCCCTCAGGCCCTTCAGTCTTTGGAGTGCAGGACTTAATTGAACCGCTGTGCTTGGCTTCTCCTCTGAAAGAGAGAGATATAGAGTCCCTTTGGTGCCTTGTTGCAACAGATTTCAAACTCAGCTGGATTTAACCCTGTGAATTAAAAATACTGCCTCAGCTTGGGTAGCCTACTGACAAGAGCAACTCTGGGTGCTAATGTGTAGGGAAAACAGTTTAAAAAGAGCACCTCGAAGTTCTGGCTTTGCTTCAACGTGGCCATCTATGATTTGCATTGCTCAGTTCTACTTTGGGGGAGCATAATAAATGCTGCCTTGGAGTATGGGAGACCAGAATGTATCTTGGCCGGCTCTGTATGAAATCTGTACTTGAGGCAATAAAATACCAATGCTCTAGATTTGGAGAAGATAGTAGATTCGTCCTCTTGAAAGCTGACAGGAATGAGCATCAAGATATTTATCCATATCCCTTTGAATGGGATCATTTAATTACAAATATCCAAATTAGATAGGTGGATTTTGAGAAAGAAAATTAGTATTTTAACTTCTGAGAGGATATGAATAGAGTATTGGAAGACTCATCCAGTGTACCTAGTAAAAAAGACAAAATAGTAATAATAATAAAAAGGACAACTGAAGCCTGGAGAGTTAAGTGACTATCTTGTAACCTACTATTAACCATAAATTAAAAAAAAAGAAAAAAGAAAATAAGAATAGCTGATTTAGAGAAAAAAAAAGAGCAAGTTGAGTGACTTATTTGCTGATGAGCCTGTGAAAAGGTGAAGTCAATATCTGAAAATACCTCTTCTGTGTTTAAAAACATTTTCTCTCTACTATCAAGTGACTTCATGTAAATCGAGGAAGATCTGGAGTCTGCTACTTAAGTTAAAAGGATAAAGCAGATAGAATTTGTAAAACCTGGGGGCCGTATGGTGACGCACCGGGTTGAGCACCTACATTACAGTAGGTGCGCTGCTATGTTCCACCGCTGGGGAGCCAGAGACGACCCGAACTGCCCCTGTGGCTACACACAGACTATGACCCACATAGTCAACGACTGCCACCTCTCCAGATTCAAAGGAGGTCTCGAAACTTGACATCAGGCTCAACCTGACGCTGTTGACTGGCTACGGAAGAAGGGCAAATGCTAGAAGAAGAAGAACAGTGCACAAGGACCTGCGTTCAAACCCTTGGTCCCCACCTGCTGGGGGAAGTCTTCACTAGTGTTGAAGTAGGGCTGCAGGTGTCTCTGTCTCTTTCCCTCTCTATACCCCCCCCCCACTTCTCTGATTTCTGCCTGTCTCTATCCAATAAATAAATATAGATAAAAATCTTAAAAAAAAAAAAAGAGGGATTCGGGCAGTAGCGCAGCAGGTTACGCACATGTGGCACAAAGCACAAGGACCGGTGTAAGAATCTGGGTTGGAGCCCCGGGCTCCCCCTCTGCAGGGGAGTCACTTCACAGGCAGTGAAGCGGGTCTGCAGGTGTCTGTCTTTCTCTCCCCCTCTCTGTCTTCCCCTCCTCTCTCCATTTCTCTCTGTTCTATCCAACAACGAGGATGTCAATAGAATAACAACAATAACTACAACAATAACGAAGAAACAACAAGGGCAACAAAAGTGAAAATAAATAAATATTTTTTAAAAAATCTAAAAAAAAAAAGAATTTGTAAAACCCCATTAAGATAATGGTGGGCTTGCGGTGTAGGCAGGTTGTGAGCCACGCGTCTGCACACACCTGTTACCACATTCAAGTTCACACCCTCAGTCTATACCTGCAGCATGGAGCAGAACTGCAGGTCTTTCTCTGATCCTCCCCATCACTATCTCTCCCTTCCCTCTCAGCTTCTTTCTGTCTCTCTCTCCAATATATAAATATAATATTTGAAAGAAAAAAGAAAGACGTTGTTAGGGGAGTCGGGCAGTAGTGCAGCGGGTTAAGTGCACGTGGCGCAAAGCACAAGGACCAGCAGAAGGATCCAGATTGGAGCCCCTGGCTCCCCACCTTCAGGGGAGTCGCTTCACAGGTGGTAAAGCAGGTCTGCAGGTGTCTGTCTTTCTCTCCCCCTCTCTGGCTTCCCCTCCTCTCTCCATTTCTCTCTGTCCTATCCAACAATGAGGACATCAATAACTACAGTAATAAGAAACAAAAAAAGGGAATAAATAAGTAAATATAAAAAAAAACAAAAAAGACATTGTTAGACTGAAAATAGACATTATGAATACTAGTTAAATAATCACCCAAATGTTCATCCCTATGTTTGGTCTCAGAGTTCAGCTTATCCCAGTCTTTCTGCTGATTAGCTTAATGATGAAATCAACAGGAAATGGAGTAGAGTGTCTGGGAGAGTCAGGACTCAATGATGCTATGAGTTTGCAAGTGGGTTATATGACCAGAAATCATCTCTCAAGAGATTAATAGGAAAATAGACTGCCTAGGGTACACAGAAAGAGAGTGACAGGAAATGTGATTTTCTGATCTATGTGGTGATGACTGTGAACTGAGCCTAGTTATGGAGTGTTTGACCTTTAATTCATTAGTTTTTCTAAGAGAGCCATGACGGGAGGACGAATAGAGAGAATATTAGGAGGCAGAGCCTTAATTCAATATGACTTTATCCTCTGTGGCTCACAGTAATGAAACCCAACCACTCACTCCCAATGCCTGCCAATCCCTGTGTTCTGTGACAGGTGTATAGCAAGACATATGCCACACTCTCTGGCCCAAAGCAGATACAGACGTTTAAGCAGTGATTTCTGAGCCCTATAGACCCTTAAGAAAGCTGGTATGTGGTAGTAGAGAAGCGGTTGAAAAGAACTCAGTGTAGTAGAAGGACAGAGGCTACATTCCTGAGAGTGATTAGAATGATCCCTGTGATTCCAGGGACTTTGCTTAAGAAGAAGCCAAGGCTGAACGCAGACAGCTGAGGATATGGGGCTGGTATTGCAGGAGGTCAAGTAATCACACATACACCATCTGGCTTATAGGAACGTATTTCTCAGTCGTTTGTGCCTCAGACATATTTCTCAGTGTCCTTTGTGCTTTAGGAACTGGATGGTAATGTGATTGTTGTTGTTGATGATGCCATCATTGTTGGATAGGACAGAGAGAGATGGAGAGAGGAAGGGAAGACAGAAGGGGGAGAGAAAGATAGACACCTGCAGACCTGCTTCACTGCCTGTGAAGTGACTCCCCTGTAGGTGGGCTTCACACCATGTGCAATTAACCCACTGTGCTACCACCCAACCCCCACATATTCTTTATTGCACAGCTCTGGCTTATGGAGGTGCTGAGAACTGAACCTGGGACTTCTCCTTCTCAGGCATTAATGTCTCCCACATAAACATTATGCTATCTCTTCAGCTCTCTCTGTGCCCTTTCTTGAAATGGCACACCTGAATCCCTCCATGTTCCTGTACTCTGCAGGAGAAGTCCCTCTATGATGTCTACAACGTGTCAAGACTCTTTAGGGGTGAACTATATAAGGAAGAAGATTGAGCTCTAACTGGTTTTTCTTGGTCAAAGACAAAAAATCTTTATTTTTTACCTTGGTTTCTTCTTAAGAACACGGTAGAAGGATTAAGATACTTTCCAAGAAACCATCAAGACATACTGATACAAATTCAGCATCTCACATTGCCAATATCAAAGACAAAGGAAATGGCTCAACACCTGTGTCGAAAGAATATATATATATATATATATTCCCTTTGGTGGCTTGTTGCAACAGAAGCCTTGTAGTAGAAGCCTTGGAGTATGCTCTGATGTTGTTTCAAGATCTGATGGAGCTAAGAAAGGCAAAGAAAGGAGAGCTGAGCATTTCCTCATGGGACCTAGGCCCCACACAACCATACATTGGGTTCCACAAAAACCCTCAAGTCTATTATCATTATCCCAGTCTACTACAATGTATAGGCGTCCTTGGAACACAATCATAGTTGCTTGTAGCTGCTAATTCTTCTCCTGTTCAGGGAGGGCTGGGTCTCAGAATGTCCCTTGCTGATTCATGTCTGATGTCTAGAGATTCTGGACTCCCACTTACTCCTGTCCTGTCAAGGCAAGGCAAGCTGATTGCCTGGCTAGGTCCACAGTAAAGTTAATAGAAATAATTCAAAGACATTTCTTTTTCTCCAGTGTGGTCTCTATAAAGATGTCTGCATCTTGAAACCATAATGTGCACTCAAAAATCTTGTTATAAGCCAAGAAGCTGAGTGTGAGCACCTTTTGTAACACAAGTCTAGAGGCATGGAACAAACTCATGAATGCATGGGTTTGATGTCATCTGTCACTGGCCAAATTAAGGTACTTCCCAAGAAGTGTGATCTGTGACTACTTTCTTTTTTTTAAAATATTAATTTTATTTATTTATTCTCTTTTGTTGCCCTTGTTTTATTGTTGTAGTTATTATTGTTGTCGTAATTGTTGGATAGGACAGAGAGAAATGGAGAGAGGTGGGGAAGACAGAGGGGGAGAGAAAGATAGACACCTGCAGACCTACTTCACCGCTTGTGAAGCGACTCCCCTGTAGGTGGGGAGCTGGGGGCTCAAACCGGGATCCTCATGCCAGTCTTGTGCTTTGTGCCACCTGCGCTTAACCTGCTGTGTTACAGCCCGACTCCCTTGTGACTACTTTCTGTGCAGTGATATTCGTGCTTGCTCAAACGTACAAGAAGGCTTCTAATTCCATATACCCACTTGAAAGCTTTCTCCTTGACAGTGTGTGTCACTCCCATTTTCTCTATCTCTGTCCTTCCCAATTTCCCCAATTCATCTCACCTGCTCCTTCCAGGAATTATACTTTGCTTGCTCTTAATCTTCCCAGAAGAGTTGATTATCTCCTTTTTGAAAAGATTCTTCATCACTACAAGATAAAAATAAGTTCATCTAATTCTACACCAACTCCCCAGACAATAGTTTTGGTCCACTTGCATGTTAACTGCTAGGCTCAGGCAGAAATTGGTAGATTCATGAACCCTTTGAAATATACCTAAAATAGATCTAGTAGCTTTTTTATTTCCAAAATGGAAACTCCAAAGCTCATCTGCTATATTTTTGTCTTTAGTTTTCTTATTATTTAACAGTTTGTTCAGCTTTATATCGTAATGCTGTTCCAGCCACCAGGTTCCAGATGCTACCATGATGCCAACCTGACTTCTCTGGGTGGACAACCTTACCAGTGTTTCCTGGAACTTCATCTCCCCAGACCCCTGCCCTACTAGAGAACAAGACAGACAGGCTTGGAGTATGGATCGACCTGCCAACACCTATGTTCAGTGGAGAAGCAATTACAGAAGCCAGACCTTCCACCTTCTGTACCCCACAATGATCCTGGGTCCATGTTCCCAGAGGGATAAAGAATAGGAAAGCTTTCAACGGAGGGAATGAGATATGGAACTCTGGTTGTAGGTATTTTGTGGAATTGTACCCCTCTTATCCTAAGGTCTTGTCAGCATTTTCATTTTATAAATATTTTTTTAAAAGTACTTTCATCTACTCTTCAAAATTCAGAACCCTGGAGTTCTAGAAAGGTGACAGAAATTGCACACTTCTTTGTCCAATTCTGCCTTCAGTTTGTTCAAAGTAGTATCTTGACATCAGTCCCAGTGGTGGAAGCCTAGTGTTTACACCATAGAACCTGGCAGATAGTATATATATCAGAGCTTCCTACCCCCCAACACCAACCTGATTATGGAGAACACATGCTGCAGGGAATTTCCCAGAGGTAGTATTCAATGCATTGTTTGCTGAATGTGTGTTTTTTTTTTTTTTTCACATATTAAAGATCTTTGCTGCAGCTGCATGGTGCTGCACCTGGTTGAGTTGCATGTATTATAATGCACAAGGACCCAGGTTCAAAGCCCCAGTCCCCACCTGCAGGGGGAAAAGTTCACAAGTGGTGAGGCAGCACCACGGGCATCTCTCTGTAGCTCTCCCTCTCTACTGCCCTCCTTCCTCCCAATGTCTGGCTGTCTCTATCCTATAAATAAATAAAATATAATAAAAAATTAAATATCTTTGCTTGTTTGTTTTTTACCACCCAAGGAAGCTTATGTTTATTCTTTGAAGAGTAAAACATTTAACCATTGAGAACTAAAACAACTTGGTAAGCTAAATGTTAAAATGGTATTGTTTATAAACAGAACACATGGATTTCAACAGGGGCAAAACATTATTGCTTTCTGCAAAGCCAACGGATTTCCTTTCTATTCTCCTTCATTAGATAAGTTTGTGCATTTGAGGCTAGAGGTCTCTCCTCCTAAGAGCAGACGTCTGAAAACAATTGTCAGAGCATCAAAATAACTGTGGATCTTAATCTTCCCATTATTTTTTTTTCATAGCAAGAATGGCTTTAAAATAAAATTTTGATCCAAGATACTGTTCCTGATGGACCATAATCTTAACTCACACGCTATCTAGCTATGGATTCTGTTTTGATGAGAAAAGAAGCTCCAGTGGGCAGAAAATGGTCCTGATCTAACTTGAGAAGCAGAGGATATAGGGCTAAAAATGATGATTATTTAGAGTCTATAGGGATTCAAAGTGCAGCCAAATAACATTAATTTCTGGTTCTTAATATCCCCAGGCCTCTTTTTTGTTACTATCTGGCCCATTTAAATAACAAAGGATATGAGATAAGTCATAGATTCAGCAAAAGTCTATTGGACTAGTTTCAAAAAACAAGCAAGAATCAAATAAGCATGCGATCTAAAAGAGACTAAGTCACACTTCTGATGATTCTTGTGTTATGTCACAACACTCATTACCCTGTGGATAACATACCAATTGTTAGATGATCTGAGTTTGTTTGTTTGTTTGTTTTTCCAAATTTAAAGTCCTGGGCAGAAATATTTGATTTATTAGATCTAATTTACATGTTCCATGTCAGCTTACTAATTGAGTTCTTTAGGCTTCTTTATTGGAATAAAATACAGCCTATTAAAAAAATTCAATTTTTGTAATCGCTTCCATGAAAAGGGTATCAATATCCTGAGGACTTCAAAACACAAAATGGAAACTCCACACACAATTGCATAGAAGGAAGAATGCAGAGAAGTATAACATAAGATAGCTTCTAATGTGCTCCTGTACTTGTCTCACCAGGAAAAAAGCAAAGTCTGAAGTTCTCAGAAGTTGCATTCACATGGGTTTAGAGACAAGAGGAACAGCAGTGGCTTCCTCCTCTTACCTGGGGTTTTATCTTCCTTCAGCAGAGACCCATGATACTAACTGACTTATCACACATGTGCTCCAATTCATATGCAGACAGAGGTTGGCCAGTGAGTAGACATGAGATTCTTCCAAGATTCTTTCTATTCTATCTCCTTTTCTGTAGGGGACATGCTTCATATGAACATGTTTCCCCCTTGGGGAGAACATACAGTATATGAAAGGGTGAAATTTTATCAAGCTCTTTTTTCTGTGTTTGCAAGCTCTGAGAGGTAACATAACATTCATGGTAATAATTCTCCTGAGGACAGGAAGGTGATTTATTATAGTCCATAACTGAGATTAGGAGATAGGGTAGTAAAGGCTATAACAGTTCAATCAAGATAACCTTCCTTTACCCCTGAAAAGTCAGTCCTTATTTGTCTTCCATTTACTCAGATAACTGTGACTAAGTACTAGTATATAAATGAAGACTGCAGCAGATCTTAAATAGGAGGATATAATATTACATTTAATATGGCTATGTATCACCCATGCTTTCATGAAGCTCCCAAAACAACTGTTTGTTCATTCAAAACGGTTTGAAAACACTCTTTTGCTAATTTCCCTATTTCCTGTCACATGATATCAACCATCACTAGTGAGTCATGAGCTTCATAAACAAAATGGTTCCCCAAAATGACTGTTTCTATATTATCCTCTGTCTACCACAAAGGGGTGAGCCAACTGTAATAACCGTATAATCTATACCAAATACAGAGAACATAAAGATTCAATTCCATAACTTTAGTAAGAAAATAATACAAGCAAGAATAAAATTATCACAAGCCATACATGGAGTCGATTAAGATACACTGAGTACAGCTGCTTAGTAGACATTCTAAGGTATTAGAGATAGTTAAGAATTGTATGTCATTCTCCATGGAAGTTATAATCTACTGAAGAACTCATGTCCTCTGATGAATAAATCCTGCAAAGCAAAGAATGGTTATGCTTTACAAGTATAAATAAGTTTCATGAGACACAGAAGAGATGGAATTCACATATCACTAGAGAATCAGCAATGTTGGCTTGTAAAACAATTGCTGAAGGCTGGCAAGAAAGTGCAAAACCTGGATGAAACCCAAGTAGCCAACAACAGATGAGTGGCTGTGAAGGTTGTGGTCTATATACATAGTGGAATACTACCCAGCTGTTAAAAATGAATGAATTTACATTCTCCATCTCATCTTGGGTGGCGATTGAAGGGATCATGTAGAGTGAGATTAAGTCAGAAAGAGAAGGATTTATATGGGATGATTCCACTTATGGATGGAAGCTGAAAAAGAAGAAC
The DNA here is from genome assembly GCF_950295315.1 of Erinaceus europaeus. Lineage (NCBI taxonomy): Eukaryota > Metazoa > Chordata > Mammalia > Eulipotyphla > Erinaceidae > Erinaceus > Erinaceus europaeus. The sequence goes on along the minus strand of NC_080164.1, from coordinate 11,643,437 downwards.
AGAAAGGGAGAAAGGGGAAACCCGAAGCAGAACTTGAACTGGGTTCAGAGTCTTGCACCAAAGTAAAGAACTCCGGGGGTCAGTGATAGGGCGCTTCCAGGTCCTGGTGTAAGATGGTGGAAGAGGATATAGAAAGGTAGTGAGAGTTTTTGCAGAAAACATAAATGCTACACATGCATCAACAACTTAATTTACTGTAAACCAGTAATGCCCTCATACACACACAGCTTACCTAGACAATCCCCTTGTTTCATCATGCATACAATCCAGTGTCCAGGGGACTAGGCGGTATCACAATGGGTTAAGCTCACATGGCACAAAGCTCAAGGACAGGTGCAAGGATCCCTATTTGAGCCCTCTGAATCACCATCCACAGGAGGGTCACCTCACAAGCAGTGAAACAGGTCTGTAGGTGTTTATCTTTCTTTTCCCCCTCTGTCTTCCCCTCCTCTCTTAATTTCTCACTGTCCTATCCAACAACAATAACAGCAGCAACAACAATGGAAAAAGATGGATGCCAGTAGCAGTGGATTTGTGGTGCAGGCACCTAGCCCCAGCAATAACCCTGGAGACAAAAAAAAAACTCCATTTCCAGTGAGATCCCCACCACAGAGACAGGAATTTCCATGCTGTGTTATTATTCCTTCTGTCTCTGAGTCTGTCTGACCCTGTCCTTTTCTTTGTATCTGATACATGAGGGGCTCCAAGTAGAAAATCCAGTGATGACAATGTTTTAGTTCCATCCTCAGATAAATATAGACATAAATCATTTCAATATGTAAATATGAAAAGAAATAACATTAGAACGTGTGGGAAAATGTTGTATATGTACTCACTCAGGTAATGTGGAGACTGGGAAAAGAATAAGAACTGGCATTAGGACTTAAAGAAAAAAAACAGGGAGACTTCCAGAGGAGGGGCTATGGAGTAGCAGCAGCTGTGTTTCTCTCCTCTCCTCTCCCAGGTCAACTAGGAATACCAAAGGAAACCACATGGGACCACAACAAGACAGGGCTAGAACGACTTCAGGAACCCACCAAATCACCGGTGAGTGCAAACATGTATGTCTTGTGGACAGAGAGGATCCTAGGGAGAGATTAAGTGGCTGGTAACAGTCCGGCAGTTTACCAGTTGAGACACTACCTACAGTCTGTTTCACCAACAAGGCTATGGCTGAAGGAAGGAGAAGACTGCCCTGAGACTCACCAAATTCAGAATCTGGAGCAGCAGCAGGGAGGGCCTGTGCTGAAACCAGGGGACAGAGAAACTAACAAGGAAACACCAAAGAAGATCTATACCTGGGTGGCCTAGTGGTGGGGCTGTGAAAGTCTCTTTGCATAACCACTGGATTATCTCTGTTCCACCCTGCTTTATCTCTTGGTCAGGAGTCAGTTCTTCTTCTTCTAGCATTTGCCCTTCTTCCATAGCCAGTCAACAGCGTCAGGTTGAGCCTGATGTAAAGTTTCGAGACCTCCTTTGAATCTGGAGAGGTAGCAGTCGTTGACTATGTGGGTCATAGTCTGTCTGTAGCCACAGGGGCAGTTCGGGTTGTCTCTGGCTCCCCAGCGATGGAACATAGGGGCACACTGGCCATGGACTGTTTGATAGCCATTGAGGAGGGACCAATCATGACATGCTAGGTCAAAGCCGGGTTGACACTTGCAGGGGTCTGTGATGAGGTGTTTGTTCTTTACCTCAGCTGACTGCCAACTCTGTTTCCAAGAGTCTGGAACAGAGAAGATTAGTGTAGGCGTAGGAGACCAGATTGGATGATGAGACGTCAAGCGTTGAACAGGGTGGACGCGAAGAGCAGGACCAACAACTTGAAAGCTGTCAGGAGCTTGTTGCTGGCTTTGAAAGTGACTGGGATCCATGTGGATTCAGTCAGCTAAGAAGGATCGTCAATTTCCCCAATGAATTGGGTACTCACGGGATGCACCATGGGAAGGTCAATCCAATGCATCCCAAGGAGTCAGTGATTAAGCTAAGAAGCCTATTTATAGTTTAAAAGCCCTCAGGCTCCCATAGCATACAGGGAAGAAAAAGAACAAAAGAGGTTTTAGCCACTGAGCTCCAACTCAAGGATTAAAATAATATTGAAACAACTGTCAAATTCCACAACTGTGAACCCTTTAATTACCTTACTTAGACACAAATCAATCCAGGCAAGAGTGACCAGTCATTTGAAAAGTACTGAGAGAGGGACCTCATAACCTACCATATAAAAGAACTGTCATTAGACAAAAATTGATTCACATCCTGGCTCTATCAGTATCTAATACTGTGAGGAAATAAAACTAATAAAACTTATTTAATTTCTTCCGGCCTCATGTTTCTTCTTATACAAAATAAGACTTCTGTTCTTCCCAGCAAACAGCTAGCTTTCATTAGTTTATCTTGAATGCTAAATGTTGTGACCTGTGTAAGTTTTTAGTAGACTGTTTGGTGGTTGGGATATCTCCATAATTCAAGATTCTCTGCTCACCTTTGCTTAACCAGTCACTTTCTTCAACTTCTAGAAAAACTGACAATCTATGCCAGGCAGTTGCACACCTGGTTAAGTGCACCTATTACCTTGGAAAGGACTGGGTTTCAAGCCCTTGTCCCCACCTGCAGGGATAACAGCTTCATCAGTGGTGAAACTACGCCATGCCTCGGCCTCGTGTGAGCTTAATGTGCAGCTTGGCGATATGAGAATCCGGCATGAAGCCCAGCCAGTCTATCTTGGCGTTACTCTCGATCGCACTCTGTCATTTCACAAACATCTCATAAAAACTGCAGCAAAGGTGGACGCGAGGAATAACATCATTGCAAGACTGGCCAGCTCCTCATGGGGCGTGAGCGCTTCCACACTATGATCATCATCTCTGGCATTATGCTATTCCACTGCAGAATACTGTGCCCCAGTATGGTTCTGTAGCCCCCATGTCCACTTGGTCAATTCCAAATTATATTCCTCCATGAGGATCATTTCTGGAACCATCCGTTCCACCCCAGTTCCATGGCTGCCAGTTCTTAGCAACATTGCCCCGCCAGATATTCGTCGGGATGCGGCATCATCTAAGTTCATTTCCCACGTCTACGCTTGACCGGACCTGCCAATATACGCAGGTATCTTCGCCCACCCTGTCCAACGCTTGACGTCTCGCCACCCAATCTGGTCCCCTACGCCTACACTGAACTTCTCTGTTCCAGACTCTTGGAAACAGAGTTCGCAGTCAGCTGAGGTAAAGAACAAACACCTCATCACAGACCCCTGCAAGTGTCAACCCTGCTTTGACCTAGCACGTTATGATTGGGCCCTCCTCAATTGCTATCGAACAGGCCATGGCCAGTGCGCAGCTATGTTCCATCGCTGGGGAGCCAGAGATGACTTGAACTGCCCCTGTGGCTACAGACAGACTATGACCCACATAGTCAACGACTGCCACCTTTCCAGATTCAAAGGAGGTCTCGAAACTTTACATCAGGCTCAACCTGACGCTGTTGACTGGCTACGGAAGAAGGGCAAACGCTAGAAGAAGAAGTGGTAAACAGGGATTCAGGTATCTCTCTTTTCTCTCTCCCTCTTTCTCTCCCACTCCCCTCTCAATTTTATGTCTCTATCTAATAATAAGGAAGTAAAATTTAAAAGTATATTTTTAAAAAACCTGACAATCCACCTTTATTCATGCATTACACAGTATTTACTGAACAGCTTCCATACCATTCACTTCCTTCTCCTACTGTCCATCACACTTATTTTCTGTAGAACAATTCCTTATAGAACAGACCAGTGTTAATGTTATCAGTCTTCCCTGGTTCTGAGAGCTTCTCTGGTCACCGGTCAGGACTTCCTGGTGACCCCAGGGAGTGGGGGGAGTGTGTGTGACTGCTGTTGATGTTCTGGTATAAGCCAGACAATCCAAGCAGAAATTTCACCCCAGGATGAGTGGTTAACCTCTGCCCCTCTTGTAAAAATAGGGAATTAAATACCACAGCTGGGATTTGTTGTCTCCATTAGCTCTGAGTTGTCTAAGTGAGTAGTCAGTTGAAAATACAAAATGATCCATCTCTGGTTACAGGAAGAACACAGTGTGACAGTGTGATCAGGTGCTCACAGACCAGTAAGACCATTTGGAACAGAAGGAAGAATATAAATAGCAGGAACCAAGTGCATTAACAACTCACTTTTCTCCATATGTTAGTGTCATCTCAGCTTCCCTCCCTTCCCACGTGGTCTCAGAGTCTCAAATGCAGCAGCTCACTGTTGGTGGAATTTAATTTTCATTTTTCCATCTATGCCACAAAGAAATATGGAAGTAGGACTATTTTCAGTACCAGGAAAGATGAAGGAAACAGTTCAAAGTTCAGGGATCTGTGGGATACTCTGATAAGCAAAGTCAGTGCTAAGAGATACAAGAAGATCTCACTATTCTTCATGTCCAATGAGTATGGTCTGAGCCCACTCCCCTGGGGCCAGTTTCCTTGGACCCAAGCATTGGCATCATACATGGAGATAATACTTAATATTCTTTTCATTTTTGCTGTTAATTTTAACTTTCAATTTATTGTCTTTCTTGGTCAGAGACAGAGAGAAATTGAGAGGGGTGAGAGAGATGAAGAGGGAAAGAGACACACCTGCAGCACTATTTCACTACTTGTGAAGATTCCCCCTGCATGGGGGAGGGAACTGGGGGGTTGGAGCCAGGTCCTTGCACACTGCAGTGTATGCACTCAACTAGGTGTGTTATCACTCGCCCCCTGTTATGCTTTCTTTTTGCCTCTCCAACTTTATACCTTACAGCTTCTTTAGGTAACACAAAAAGGAAGAAGGGAACCAATCAACAATCAAGACCTTGAGAGACTGAATGATGAGAAGATAATCAGTATGTGTCAGTTATCTTGAACTTACTTAAGGAGGAGACCAGGGAAGCCTTCACTGCCTTGTCATTGACATTACCTGTTCTCAAATGCTAACAGATGCCACCAGTCATATACACAGAACAACTGTTATATAGGAATGTTTTTTTTTTAAAATTATTCTAAATTGTGTTTAGGAGTTAGATATGAGAAAAGAGGCAGACAGAGAAATCAGAGAAGCCAGAGCACTATTCCAGCACATATGGCACTGTAGACTGATCTAGGCTCCTCCCTCACTGCTGCAAATATAATGCTCCACCAGCTGAGCTATCCCGCTTAGCTGGTACCAAGTAAGTGGGGGGGATTTTTTTCCTTTCCCACTTTCCTCACATAGAGGAAAACCACACGCTTAAACAGAGCATTGCTTTTTTTTTTTTTTTTTCTCCAGCTTATAAATTGAACCCGGGACTTCTGGTGCATGAGGCATGAAAGTTTGTTTCCTTCCCTTTGATGCTATCTCCCTCACTCATGGAGCACGTAATTAGGAGAAAACAAACAACCCAACCAACAGACAAGCAAAACACTTCCTTGTGGCTGGGACCATAGCTTAACTGGTAGAACATAGGAATGACATGATGTAGTTCCTGTTGTATGCTTTACATTGGGTTCTAGTTCTCCCCCGCCAAGAGAATTAGATCAGTCCAGTTAATTTGGCGGGCCTGCTTGGCCCCGCCCCTAGGGGCCCCGCCAGAGTTCGAGAGTTCCAGAGTTGAAGAGTTGCAGAGTTGGAGAGTTCCTGAGTTCCAGAGTTGCAGAGTAAGAGAGAGAAGGTTCCAGAGTTCCAGAGTTCGAGAGTAAGAGAGAGTGCTTGTGCCGCCGCAAAGAGACATCAGAGTTCTGTTTGGTGATTAGTTTGTCTTAGTTTATGAATCGTTGTTCCTGAATAAAGAAATACAACTTCCCTGCCCAGCCGTTGTCTCCGCATCTCTGTTACCCGCCCGTGAAGCTAGCCCGGCCAGCTAGAGACTATGAATTTTAACAACAAGTTCCATTCCAGGTGTTGCATGTTCTGAGCAGTGCTGTGGTTTCTCTCTCCTCTTTTAATTTAATTTAATTTATTTATTACTTTTTAAATTTACTGCCATCAGGTTTATCACTGGGGCTCAGAGATAGCACTTTGACTCCACCACTACCAGTGACCATTTTTTCTTCTCTCAACCTCTCTCTATCTCTCTTTCTCTCTCTCTCTTTCTCTCTCTAACTTTTATTATATAGGATAGAGAGAAATTGAGAGGGAAGGAGAGATAGAGAGAAGGAAATAAATAGAGACACCTGGCAGTCCTGCCTCACCTCTTATAAAGTTTCCTACCTGTGGGTGGAGAGCAGGGCCTTGAACTGGAGTCCATGTGCTTGCTCATTTATGTGCTTAACCTGATAAGTCACCACCTGGCCCCCTACCCTCATTCTCTTAAAATACAATAAATCATAAAGAACATCTAAAAGCCATGTCTCCCAATTCATACATTATAGCTTCCTAAGTTATTATTAAAACCTGCCTCCAAAAGCCTAGGTATTCTTGAAGAAGAAGAAGAAGAAGAAGAAGAAGAAGAAGAAGAAGAAGAAGAAGAAGAAGAAGAAGAAGAAGAAGAAGAAGAAGAAAAAGCAACAAGAGAGTATTTAAGTCGGCAAAATGCTTTCCTCCTATTTCTTACAAAAATACCACACATACAGAAGTTTAAAATGGATGAAGAAAAGAATATAATTGGTTGTGGATTATTTTGGAAAATGGAGACTTAAATATGACACTGGTGTCTAGGACATTTGCCAAGGGGGGAAATAGAGAAAGAGAGAGAGAACTCTGCCAGTGATAAATTAGGGTCAGACAGTGAATAGAGAACAAAAATGAAGACAGGAGGCAGGCACCAAAAGCCAACACTGTCTATCTGATGCTAGATATTCAATAGACTGAAAAAAAAAAAAAACTTTCCAAGGGTGGCAACATTCTAATCACTATGTTTCTGTAGGATAATGTTGTTGATTGTTAACAAAGAAAGTGTCTGGAAACACTTTCTAGCCAAGAAGAGTCTTGGCTAGAGCACCATACTTCAGATTCAGCATTTGCTGCTTATTCTACTTTTTTTTTCTTTATTGTTGTTGCATTTTGCTTTTTCAATTATTGTAATGTGATCCATTTTTGCTCACAGTTTATATTTTCACACAGAAGACTTTAGTCAAAGATCAGACTCCTGCACATATTTTGTTCCACAGTCTTGGATTGTGGTTTGGGAAAGATGCCATCAACCACCTGACACAACTGAGCCAGGGTATGAGAAGCCTGGATGTTGTAGGCTCAGTTTTGATTTCCCTACACTCTCCCTATCTTACTCTTTTCTTGAAGCCCTCTGACTCTCTTTTAGTGTCTTCTTTTGTTTCTGGCAGGATGCTACTTTGCATGGCTTTTGTAAATAAAGATTTGGCAAGTTTCAGATTGGAATTTCCACACTGCTGCACTCCATGAGGACTCTCTGCTGGGTGTCTCTTCAGTGAGGCTATCTTTAAGACTATACATTGATCCCTCCTTCTTTTTAGATGCTTGTATTCAAGAGCATCCTGATTCTGGAAGATTCAACTTTCAGCAGTTATTTTTAGCACTCAATTGATTCAAGCATTTTCCAAATTTTGAGGGGAAAAATCACTTCAACCAAGAGATCCTATCAATCACAGCGTGGTTTGCATACTTATTTAGCTGGTTAGTAATTAAGTGCAGCTAAAAATACCAGGCATGCATGAATGGTGTGATTTTTATATCTTAGCTCCTTTCCAGAGAAGATGCAAGTTCCATCAATCAAACAGTTGGTAGCTGAAGTCATTATCACTGAAATTAAGGCAATTATACACAAATGAATATTAATGAGGTAGCTATTCAAAATTAGGGTCAGTTCTTAACACTTAAGAAGAAATTGTGGAGAAACAAAGTTCAACGTGTATCCATTGTAAAATAACTTAAGGACACACCTTCCATATTAAATTACCATTTTAACATATTTTTTAAATTGTATTTATTATTGGATAGAAATAGAGAAATTGAGAGAGGGAGATAGATAGATAGATAGATAGATAGATAGATAGATAGATAGATAGATACATGGAAGCCCTGCTTCACCTCTTTTGAAGCTTTCCCTTGCAGGTGGGGACCAGGGTATTGAACCATAGTCCTTGTGCATGGTAGTGTATGCACTTAATCTTCACCAAGTGTGCTACTACCTGGCCATAAATTGCCACTTGTCTCTTGGGGGGTGAGGCTTCATTAAATATGTGCTCCTGGTTTAGAAACCAATGATTTTTAACCTATCTCATACTATTTGATACAATGTTCAAAATGAGTAATATATCTACACAGAATAGAAATACATATGGCATCCCAATGCAGAAAAGTTACATTGATCCCAAGAATTATTTCATAATTTAAGCAAATCTATATGTTATTCCTTGAAACTTACAGTGAAGTCTTTTTTTATTTGTATTTATTTATCATTGGATAGAGAAAGAGAGAAATTGAGAAGATAGGGGTGCTAGGGCTCATGGGGAGTGGCTCCAACTGGGAAGGGTTAAGCCTCCAACCCTCCCTCACCAGCTCTAGTGGCTGCAGGAATTCAGAAAGATATTTCAGGGAACATTCTGGTACAAACATTCATTTATTGGAAGAAGGGTACAGGTCTTTATACTGAGTTAAACAAAGGACATTTTTTCACATATGTCAGAAATTGAAGGTTTCTTAAAGGTCAGCTTGCCCCTATGGTAGGGGGCTGCTATGACAAGAATTGATGCAGATACATAAAGGTCAAAACAATTAGTCTCCATGATGCAAGCAAGTTAATTATCCAAAGATATTTGAGAGAAGCATAGGGGTTAAACCAGTAAGGTGAGGTAGAGAAGAAGAAACACAGAACTTGATGTAAATAACAGATATCAAAGGGCACAAGGAAACAGAAGTTGGGAATCTCATTGCCTGGTATAGGCAGGGGTGTATGATAGAGTGTGTTCTCTTTTATGATCAAAAGGTGAAGTGGATGTGTGAACTTTGAGTGAAACCTAAGGCAGGCAACCATTTGGCCTGCTAGCAGGGGGAACTAAGTGTGAGAGGCTTGTAAGCTTTCTGTGAGCTTGAGAGACAAACAAGAAGAAACTGAGTCTGGGAGACTTTTCCCTATTGGCTCATCTCTATAAGGAGAGAGGCTAACAAGTGGGGTGTCTTTCCAGACCTCCATCCAAGGATGGGAGAGCTCCCCTAAGCTCTACCAAGCTTTCACATAGTCCCACAGAGGGGGAGAGAGAGAGGGAGGGAGACAGAGAGATACCTCTACCCTTGCTTTACCACTCGTGATGCTTTCTTCCTGTAGGTGGGGACCAGGGATTTGAACTTGGGTCCTTGTGCACTATAATGTGTGCACTTAACCAGGTGCACCACTACCTGTCCTACAATAAAGTCTTTGTTTATAAAGCAAGAGAACCATCACAGATGACATTCAAGGTTGTACTAGTTCTCTGATGTGGAGTGAAACTTTACAATATGACATTTGGTGGAGGAAAAAAAAAAAACTTTCTAACTAAGAAAAGTCTTGGCTAGATCAAGATTCTCCACATTCCGCATTTGCTTTTTTTTTTTTTTTTTTTTAATCAGTATTGTTGTTTAGCCAGTATAACTGTTAACAACATTAAATGAGCACTGCCCACTTCAGGGCAGATTGTCAATTTTGGCCATTCTTGCTACTGCCTGATTTTAAACTGTTCTTTTATTTTTCCTGTGCTTCTGAACTGTAGAATACTCTACGGTCCTGGTTTGAGCCTTTAGCTCCCCACATGCAGGGGAGTCGCTTCACAAGTGGTGAAGCAAGTCTGCAGGGGTCTATATTTCTCTCCCCCTCTCTGTCTTCCCCATCTCTCTTAATTTCTCACTGTATTAGCCAGCAATGACAACATCAATAACTAACAATAATAACTACAACAATAAAACAACAAGGAAAAAAAAAGGGAATAAATAAATATTGAAAAAGCAATACTCTAGGGAAGTTAGAAACATAAATGATCTGTATATTTATATTAAATATAAAGATATAGTTTGTATGTGTCATAGGGTTTTCTTATTGTAGTAAGAATATAAAATGGATATTATAAAGAAAACTTAAAAAAAAACAAATTCAACAGTGAAAAAAAAAATAAAGTGGTTGCATCATACTATCTAGCTGCTGGTATTGTTAATACTGCAGTCCTATTTGTCTCTAGCCCCTACCCTGTGATGTCTAGATAAATGTTCTTTTTTTTTTTTTTAATGAAATGCTTGTTTCTTACCAAAGCAGACACAAAATTTGTGATCAACAGGTGGGATATTATTTTCAGGCTCCAAAGATGCTCAAAAGACACCCCAATACACTAGGAATCCATGAAACCTTCCTATAGGTATCATTTGGTTCTTTCATTTCCTTCCTTCCTTCTTTCCTTCCTTCCTCCCCCCTCCCTCCCTTACTTATTTATTTACATTTTTTGTTTTTAACCAGGACACTGCTCAGCTCTGGCTTATGGTGGTGTGTAGGATGGAACAAGGGACTTCAGAGCCTCAGACTTGAGAGACTCCTTGCATAACCATTATACTATCTACCCCTGGTATATTTCATTTCTTACTTCTCTTAGCACAATTATCTCCAATGCCATCTCATTTGCCCCCAAAGACACAAATTCATCTTTTGTAATGTCTGAGTAGTGTTGCACTGAGTACCGACTTTCTCAAATTCCTTATCCAGCCATCTGTCAATGGCTTTTAGTTCAACTATTGCAACCCTGTAATGTCACTCCTGTGCATGTATTCTAAGGACAGGGAAACGATAATTCAAGAGGACACAGACACAGCTATGTTCACAGCAAAGTTATCTGCCATCATCAAAATAAGCAGTCAAATTCAATGTCCATCAACAGGTAGCTGGATAGGGAAGATGTCACCTAATTCTAAATGACAGGGGAGAATGTACTATGGTGCTGATAGCATAAGGAATAAGATTTTCTGAGTGCTTTATATAGACACTAGCAGAGAGAGAGGTGTGGCAAAGCAAGGATCACTAAACCCTTTTAGCTGTATCCCCCTGCTTGTCTCCCATGCCTATGAACAGTTTTAGTTTTGATTTTAATATAAAAAACCAAACTGTACATTTAGCTGTGAAACAATAAGCTAAATGTACATTGACCTGACACCTAGGATGCTAATTTCTCCCATCTATCTATCCTTTAATCCATTTCTTGTAATCTTTTAAATGTAAATAATGTGTTTTCCACAAACGATGTAGAAAATCACAGGAAATCACATCACAGCCATGTTCGTAGTCAACACCAAGGATGAAAGAGACATTTACATGCTGCAAACAGGTTTTCCTTTCTCCTTCAGGTTTTATAAGAAAGATAAATTCACAGACTCAGCAAACTCTCCCCCTCCTATCTCTGCCTGTAGCTCCCTTCCCTTCTAGTCTCCTAGAACTGAGATATGCTTCAGACACGGTTTCATATCTGTGTGATGACCTTGTTTTCATTACCCCATATTACATTTCCTTCAGTTCATGCAAATATAGGTCATGATTTAAAAAACAGAGAAGGCTGCAAGCTATGTAAAGTTCAGCACTGCAAAGCTTTGATGTCATTGTGGATGACCACTTAGACTATTTGCAGACCTACATTTGTTCTATTTTATTTTGATTTACTTATTTTGTCATTATCACCAATTTTTCTTTTGTATTGAATACTACGGTAACATACATATTGTACTTTGAAGAGACTTTCTCTCAAGATTATAGTTATGGAGCAGTTGTTTTTTAAATTGAAAGAGAAGGGGGAAAGAGGGAGAGTGAAAGAGACACCTGCAGCTCTGCTTCATTGCTTGTGAAGCTGCCTCACCTGCACAGTGACTGTGGGCTTGAACCTGGGTCCTTGTGCCCTGTAACATGCACATGACTGTCAGGCTCCACATTTGTATATATCTATAAACTTGATGGATACAACTTCAGATTACTGTGATCGTCACTGACATTTTTTTTAATATTCAAAATTCTAGTTTATTAGTTTTCCATATGCACAGAGAAATTTACAGGTAACTTAGTCTAGCATCTTCAAAGAACCATATCTCTCCATTCACCTAATACAATAGTGACTGTTCAGAGAGTGATAATCAGTCACAGTGACTAGATATCACTGTCCATTTTACAGCTGTGGAAACAGACATGCATGGAAGATATATTCCTCTCTGAAAGATAGTCTCAACGGATTGGCAAAGCTAGGATCTGAAATCAGGTTGGTCTATTTCCTAATCCCAATTACACTAGACCAAACAATTCTCCATGAGATTTGACAGCATCTACAGAGACTTACCAGCTGTCTCCTTTGGGGGGGCGGTGAGCTCCTGTGCTTATAACCGTAGGTGTGGGTGTAGGTGCGGGCAGTACTGTGGACCTGGTGCTATGAATCTCAGTTCAGGCTGTGCCACTTTTCACTGATTTGCCTCCTTTCTCTCTGCTCACTCAACAGCATCTAATAAACACCCTATTTCCCTTCTCACTGACTTTCTATTTATCCTGTCCTTTCTGTTGAACACGCCTATTGTGTTCAGGGAGATGAATGTCACAGCATGCACAATGCTTTGCCACACAAGGGACTAAGAACGTGAATTTTACCTTGAAGTGAAAAAGTAGTGGGGACCAAGGAAGAAGAGACTCTGCAGAGATAAGATAGAAACTGGGTGTATATGTGCATCTGCAAGTTTCTAAGAAAAGCTATCCTGTGCAAAACTGTGATATTTGTTCCATAAGTCTTTATTAATAGCAAATTGCATCAGGGTGTCTTACAAAGACAAAAAAATCCATAATCTTAAAAAATGTTATTCCTAGGGCCTATCATAATAGTCAGTTAATAAACATCTGTTGAACTGAAAAGCTGTCCATTGGAAAACTATAAACTCATGGGACTGTTGTCCACTTTGTCATATTTCCAAGTGAGGAAACAGAATGAGAGCTTAGGAAGACACCTATTTTTGTTCCTGAAACACAATGAATTGTAGATTTTATTCTTCAAGACGCCCCTCTTCCTTCCCCCGACCCCTTTAATAGAATCATGACATTTGTTTCTTCATATCAAGTGCTACATTTTATAATCTGATGACTTTACCAATGCACCCTGCTTTGTGACTTGTCCACAGTAGGTCTGCAGTCTGCTCATCATTAATGATAAGGCATCTTGTCTTTTTGGAGAAATAGAATGCATACTTAGTTACAACTTCCTGGCTGTGAGCAGCTGGCCTAGCAGATGGGGTAGAAGACAGAGCCCCAGGAGGTTCTAAAGAAATCCACATTAGATGGCCTCTCCCCAGGCTTGAAAGAAGGAAGATTATGAACACCTAAGACTAAGGCTCTTTACATGACTGTCTACTCATTCGTCATGTCCTAGCTGAATGTCACCTCCTTAGAGAAGTAGGCCATGGAAACTTGAAAACAAGGTCTCACTCCCTTTTTGCCCTCCCACTGACTCTCTTCACATATGCTCAGAACTCCTTAACATTTGTAATTCTTTGAAGTAATTATCTTTTAGTAGAATCATGACTGCTATTTCTTCCATACTGTAAGCACCACCCAAGTTCGGAGTGAAGTCTTTTTCAAACAAAAGAATGGGTGTTTTGGAGGGCCAGGTAGTGGCATACCTGGTTGAGCACACATTATCATGCATAAGATTCTGGGTTCAAGTCCCCACTCTCCATTTTCAGGGAGAGAAGCTTTTTAAGTGATGAAGCAGTATTGCATTTCTCTCTCTCTCTCTCTCTCTCTCTCTCTCTCCCCCTCCCTCCCTCCTTTCTTCTTGATTTCTTTCTCTATCCAAGATAAATAAAATAAATAAATAGAAATGTAAAAAAAAAAATTGCAGAGCAGTAGAGACTTTTACTCTCCAAATGAGTAAGGATTTGATGTGTATTTAATGAACACAGGCATCAGAGAAGTCGTTCTCTTTCTCTTTCTGCATCTTTACCCCAGAAATGAGAAATGTTATTACGAGCAAGGAACAGCCACTAACTTGCCTTCATTCCCATGCTTGGCACAAGCTCCTGGGCTGTACACCATGGGACTCATGTTCCAGAGAGTTGGGGAGTCTTTCTGCAATTGAAATACTCTTTGGATGTAAAACCTTCCTGTGCTCAGCAGCAGTTGAGAAGCAAGTCACTTGTGAAAACTCTGAAAGTCGATTGATAAAAGGAAAAAGATGACACTTGCTTCTGGCAGTTTTACTCAAAGGTATGTGTCTGAAAGTCAGAGAAAGATATCATGAGCCACAAGAAGCACGAGAGATCTCTGAAGAGAGTAGAGGAAGTGTACATTCACCCGTAGTCAGGCAAGAAAAGGCTGCTCACAGGGAGAAGTTAATGGGACTTGGTGGGGCCAGGAGTGAAACTACAGAAAACTGACTCCCATCGCACATGCACCACAACCGAGCCACAGTGGAGCTTCTGTGTGAGCTGTAACCCAGGGGTACAAGGAAGTCAGGCCAGCAGCACTGCAAACATATTCGGAGCTCATTTAAAGGTAGATTTGAGGGGTCTAGAGATGGGTAAATTTTATCAAGCATATATCTATTTTGACAAAGGATGCATAAAAATAGACACATAAAATATTCCCAGGAAGGATATTGGTTGGCAGAAGAGAATGAAATCATCCTAAATGGTATTACATTTCAGCTGAGATTTCTCTGGAATACTTTCCTGGGGAAAGGAGTTGACTCCCAATCAGTGGTCTAATGCAGATATTTATAAGGCTTCATGCCGCTTCATTGCCCAGGTAATTACTTTTCATCAACGTAAAACCCTCCAGTACTTTCAGCTGGAAAAGCAAGTCTTCATTTCCCCATGTTAGAAGTCAGATACAAAATGTTTCTGACCCAGGTCTGCTGTTAGCTTGCACTTGAATACAGGTGCTTATGCCAGAGACCCCTGTATATTATTTACAGCTGTATTTTTTAATATTTACTTATTAATTCTCGTTTTGTTGTCCTTGTTTTATTGTTGTAGTTATTATTGGTGTTGCTATTGGTGTTGTCGTTGTTGGATAGGACAGAGAGAAATGGAGAGAGGAGGGAAAGACAGAGAGGGGAAGAGAAAGATAGACACCTGCAGACCTGCTTCACCACCTGTGAAGCGACTCCCCTGCAAGTGGAGAGCCAGGGGCTCGAACCGGGATCCTTAAGCCGGTCCTTGTGCTTTGCACCACTTGTGCTTAACCCGCTGAGCTACCGCCCAACTCCCATTTACAGCTGTTTTTATGAACATTTAAAAATGGTTCTGAGTCACACAGGTAGGGAAAAGGAAATAAAGAATAAATAGATGGGTAAAGAAAAGGATCTGCTTTAAATGGATGAGTAAGTACAGGAATGTCAATTACAAAGAATAGTTGTAAGCACATTCACATATTAATGTAATTAACATTAAAGCTAAAATATTATTATTATTTAAATATTTATTTATTTACTTACTTATTCCCTTTCATTGCCCTTATTGTTTTATTGTTGTAGTCAGTGTTGGATAAGACAGAGAGAAATGGAAAGAAGAGAGGAAGACAGAGATGGGGAGAGAAAGATAGACACCCGTAGACCTGCTTCACCACCTGTGAAGCGACTCCCCTGCAGGTGGGGAGCCGGTGGCTTGAACTGGGACCTTTCACTGGTCCTTGCGCTTTGTGCCACATAAGCATAACCAGCTGTGCTACCGCCCAACTCCCTAATATTATTATTTTACTTCAAATGGGTGATTTACCAGTCAGGTCTGAACTGAGATACATAATCCTTTGGAGTGATCTAGACTGAGGAATCCATGATGGGAAGCTAACTATCAGAATGTAAGATAAGGTGTCTGATTCTTTTGAACGTCATGCTAGGATCTGAGTTTTACAAGGCATCTGGTCAGTCATGAAAGCTGGATGGGGAGCTCCAGAGAAAGGGAAAAAAAAGAAAGAAAAATAAAGCAAGACTATGAGATGACAGATAACCTATAATGAATTGGAATCCTTGTCAATTTCTCACCGACTTTAAGCTTTCAGTTTTGAGGAGGTGAGATACTTACAGATGATACCCTTCTAAATACATGCTTGTCGCAGGACACAGAGAAGCTAAGGAAGGATATTCACTGCTTGCTGAACGCTGCTGACATGCAAACGTATCTGGAAGAATTAGGGGGCAGGAAGTGGTACACCTAGTTAAGCACTCATATTGCAGTGCCCAAGGACCCAAGTTCAAGTCTCTGGTCCCATACTGCAGGGGGAAAGCTTCATGAGTGGCGAAGCAGGGCTGCAGATGTTTCTCTATCTCTCTAATCTCCTTCACCATTCCCGATTTCTCTGTCTCTACCCAATAATAAATTAAATAAAAATAAATTTAAAAAATAGAGAAAGACATATATGAAAGTTAAGAAGTTACTGACTTTCACTAACAAGATGAGCCAGTGGGCATCTGACAAAGTGTGTCATTTTCAACACTTTAACCTCCATTGACTTGTAAGCATTACAATTGGTTTCTAGAAATGTATCCTGTAGCTAACTCTAGCAAATAACCAGTATCCTAATAAATGAACCGATAAGCCAACTAGTGAAGCCTAGATGAGGAAGATCTGAGGGAAGACTTTGGGGAAGAACTCTCAAGGATGTGGAGTTGTGCTTCTTTGTCTTAGCAAGGAACAGTTACGTTTTATTTCATATTATGTCATCCAATAAATTGCTTTTTATGTCTAAGCCTAAATTTCTCCCACTTGAAACTGAAAGGGATCTTATTACTGCCTATGCTGTATAAGTTAGAATTAGCTGGCATAGGCTGTAACTGGAAGGAAGTAATTTAATTATAAATAGCAGGGTCTCATATATCTCCAAGGTCAAAGTATTAGGGCAGGGGCAGAGTGCATAGCACAATGGTCATGCAAAGAGATTCTGTTGCCTGAGGCTCCAAAGTCCCATGTTCATCACACACACACACACACACACACACACACACACACACACACACACACACACACACACACCGCACACCACAATACGCCAAATCTGAGCAGTGCTCTGGTTAAAAACCAAAGCATTAGTAAATGAGTGAGAGGTTAAAAACTGAGCAGAATCTTAGAAAATACAAGAGGATGAACACTGATTTATTTTGCCAGAAAGTCCGTTTGCCAGAATAGTGCTTCCAAATGCACTGAACTTCCTAGTAGTTCAGAGAGACACTGCGCGGAACCTTTCACCTGCTACTCCTCCACCTCCTCCTCCTTCTTCTCTACTTTCTCCTCCTCCTCCTTCTCTCTTTCTTTCTTTCTTTTTTTTCCCCTCAGAACACTGTTCAGCTCTAGTTTATGGTGGTATAGGGCATTGAACCTGGAACCTCGGAGCCTCAGGCTTGACAGTCTCTTTGCCTAACCATTATGCTATCTACATTCACCCTCTCCTGTTATTTCTAATCATTACAACGATCATCAAGCTTTACAACAGCGCAAAGACCAAGGCTCCCGTGCCCACTTTCTGTGGTTATTTCCCTTTAAGTACTCAGTAAAGTGCCTGACATTACTGTGGGCCTGTAGCCATAATTAGTTAAGACAGAATTCTTCTAAGTAGATCATTCAGAATTCAAAGCGGAGGCCACTTGTGTTTTCACTTCTGAGATTCCAGAAGCCTATTGCACTATGGGGCAAAATGCAAGTCTCAGAGATGATTGAGTTCTTACATTCATTTTTTTCCCCAAATACAACTTCTATATCCATATATGCTCATGCTTAGTTAGGATTCTTTATGTCCCATAATGAGGGTGCTCAGGTGCTCTAGCAGGTCTGACCATTTAGATTTCACTCTGCCAATTCATTAGAGAAAAGCACCATCCCTCAATGTAATCTTTTGAAAAATTTAATAGAGTACAAAAAAAAAAAGATTATTTTCAGCACCTTGTGCAGGTGATATGCACTGCCCCCCCCCCCCCACACACACACACAAATTTCAGTTTTGCTGGCTGGGAAACCCATTTAATTACCTTGTATTTTTGTCTATAGACAAGAGAAAGCAAGTAACTTTGAATAGGGAGGTTAGTCAAGAGATTTTAATAGAAGGTGCAAACTAACTGCCTTTGGTCAGAAATGCAGGTGTGAAGATAAAGGTATCCAGGGCCAGAGGACTTTCCTCCCTACACTACATCAAGTCTGTCCTGCAGATGAAGAGGCCACAGCAAAGCATAGCTCTTTGTATCTACACTTCAGACTTGACTCCTCACCATGCATTTCCTCCTGTGGTTTTCAAAATTAATTTCCTCTCATGTATCCGTCAGATATATATACCAAGGACACATTTTTATGTTAGCTTCAGCCAGACAAATCTTGATCCTGGTGGTCACATTTTCAATCTTTCCCCCCCCTCCTCCATATTATTCAATAGGACAGAGAGAAACTGAGAGAGGAGGTGGAGACAAGAGAGAGGGGGAGATAGACAATTGCAGACCTGCTTCACTATTTGTGAGGCGTCCCCACTGCAGATAGGGACCAGTGGCTCAAACCGGGTCCTTTTGTGGGTCCTTCCACACAGTGCTATGCGCACATAACTAGGTACACCACTGCCCAGCCCCCTTAATGTTGTTAGTTAGTAATAGGGTGCTTGCTACAAGATTATAAGGTTACAATGAGCAGTTCCACATCACACTCAGGACCACCCTCCAACCTCCTGAAGATAACTAGCAAATTTCTCCCAGGTCTTACAGTTTGCTTGCTTCTTTGTAATTGATCTTGTCTAACACTACGCTTCATTCATTCATTGACTTTTGCCACCGGGGCAAAATCTCTGAGGCTTTATCGAGCACGCTTTCACCATTTCTCCCAGGTTTTTCTCTTTGTAGAAGGTGAGAGACAGAGGAGAGAGACAGAGAGGAGAGGAACCAGAGCACTGCTCTGGTGCTCATGGTATGTCTCTGTGGGGTGTTCCTGCACTGAGTCCCTAGATCTCTGTGATTCTAATTCACCAACTTTAAAGAAGATGGAGTTAGGGAGTCAGGCAGTAGAGCAGCAGGTTAAGGGCATGCAGCTCGATGTGCAACAACCAGCAGCAGGTTATGCACATGTGACACAAAGCACAAGGATGGGTGTAAGGATCCCTGCTCGAGCCCCAGGCTCTCCAGGGGAGTCACTTCACAGGCAGTGAAGCAGGTCTGCAGGTGTCTATCTTTCTCTCCCCTTCTCTGTCTTCCCCTCTTCTCTCCATTTCTCTCTGTCCTATCCAACGACGATGATATCACTATCAAAGACAATAAAATAACAAGGGCAACAAAAGGGAATTAAAAAAAAAAGATGAAGTTAAAAAAAATAAGAAAAAAAACCATTAAGGTGAAAAAATAATACTTTTGGTGGGAGACTGACATGTTCTTTCATCTTTTACACCTTAATTACAACAAAATACTAGATATAATATTAGAACAATATAATTAATATAGTGAATCAAATAGATAATATTTAGATAGATAATAGATAATTAATATAGTGAAAAAATAGATAATTAATATAGTGAATCAAATAGATAATATTCAAAGATGTCAAATATTTCCTATCATTGTTCTACTACATTTACAAACAAAAGATCAAAGTTATACTCATAAATTCTCTATTTACAATGTAATAAAACCAGAAATCTATTATGAAATGAGAAATACAATTAATCTAATCACTTGGAAATAAAAACAAAACCTTCATGAAATAATCTTTGCATCAAAATATTAATCAGGGTTCCTATGACAAGTTATTAAAATTAACTACAGTAAGATTTTATGTATCATAGTAATCTCATTGTAGCTATTTAGTCACTGAGAAGCATGGCAGAGACTTTTAAAAGAGCAAAATTCATTTACTTAATTATATTTTTCATTAAATACAAAATAATGAAACTAAATGAAATAAATATACACATTATGAAAGTTGCAGCAAAATCAACCCAACAAATTAAAAGCATTAAATTAGAAATAGGAAAACTTTTAAAAACCTCTGAAAACTTCCAAATTAAGAAGCAATAATATAAATGCAACATATCAAGAATGGAAGTCAAAAACTGATGGAGAGCAGCAAACATGAAAATTAGAGTTATTGGGAGTAGGGCAGTAGCACAGCGGGTTAAGAGCAGGTGGTGCAAAGCACAAGGATCAGAGTAAGGATCTTGGTTTGAGCCCCCGATTCCCCACCTGCAAGGCTATTGCTTCACAGGCAGTGAAGCAGGTCTGCAGGTGTCTATCTTTCTTTCCCCCTCTCTGTCTTCCCCTCCACTCTCCATTTCTCTCTGTCCTATCCAACAATGACTACAACAATGGGCAACAAAAGGGAATAAATAAATAAATATTAAAAAAGGAAAATTAGAGTTATCTAAGACTGATTGGTGATGTTGCTTTCCCTTGAGATGAACAGTCGTGAAGAGCTGGTCTTTTCATTCTCCATCCTGATCAGACTGTCATTTACATAGCCACTAGATCACCTCCCCCTAATTTATAGCACTGCTGCTGATTTGTCCCCATTCTTATTTTGCTAATCACATTAGCGACAGGTTTTTTTTTTTTTTCCTTTCTTTTTCTTTCTTTCTTTTTTGGTAGTTGTTTCTCTAGTTTTGATATGGTTTTTATTTTTGCCAAGTTCTTTTTTAGAAATATTTATTTATTTATTTATTTATTCCAGTTTGTTGCCCTTGTTGTTGTTATTGTTGTCGTCATTGTTGGATAGGACAGAGTGAAATGGAGAGAGGAGGGGAAGACAGAGAGGGCGAGAGAACGACAGACACCTGCAGACCTGCTTCACCGCCTGTGAAGTGACTCCCCTGCAGGTGGGGAACCAGGGGTTCTAACCGGTGTCCTTAAGCTGGTCCTTGTGCTTTGCATCACATGTGCTTAACCCACTGTGCTATCGCCCAACTCCCTTGTGCCTAGTTCTTTATCCCTTTCTCTTCGCTCATTTCCAAGAGAAGGAAAAATGCCAGAGACAAATTGTGAGGTCAACATGCTCCTCAACCATCATAACTTCCAGTCATATTCTTTTCATAACACAAGACTTTGCTTTTTTAAACATGAATTTACTTTATGAGATAGAGTGAGACAAGAAGAGAGAGAGGAAAAAAAAATAGCAGAAAACGGCTCAGCCCTGTCCTATCTTATTGCCCAGGATGAGTTCTGGGACCTTACTTGTGTGAACTCCTATGCTCTACCACTGAGCTGTATGTCTCCTTGACCTCAAAAGATGTGCATTGGTAGGACCTGTGGGTGGTGGTGTTTGTGGTTGAGTGCACATAATACCATTACCATGTGCAAAGGCTCAGATTAAAATCCCTGGTCCCCACCTTGCAGGAGGAATGTGGTGGTGCCTGTGGTTGAGTGCACATGATACCATTACCATGTGCAAGGACTCAGATTAAAATCCCTGGTCCCCACCTTGCAGGAGGAATGTTTCAGGAGTGGTGAAGCAGTGGTACCGGTATCTCTCTTTCTTAACATTCCTCTCAATTTCTGTCTTTATACAGTTAAAATAAAATGTGCATTGGCTGATCTGAACACCTGGCTGATTTATTCAAAGGTTTGAACACCAAGGATCCCAGCAACTCCTGAACATAAGATGAAAGAAAGATACATATGAACACTTTATCCACATCTTGGGCCTTAAGCTGGATCACTTAATTAGTATCCAATACCTATATAATATTGCTGTGTATGTTTGCATTTCAAAGGATATATGTACATGTTTGTGCATGGATGCTGGGAAATTGTGCAAATGCAGTCACATCGGCCATGTTGTCCCCTCAGGCTATTGCTAGTTCCCTCGAGAGTTGGGACATTCTCAGAGTGCCTGTTCCACCATGTTGTGCCCTCAGGGCATTGTCAATAGTTGCAGTGCTCCGGTTACTCCTCCCCCTTCCCATTCTCGCGAGAGCTACTCCCATAAAAGCCCTTCTTCTTCCGCACCTCGCTCTCTTGCTGGCTCTTCACTTCGGTGTTCAGATGGTGTTCAGACGCAGGAAAGGTTACTGCTTGAGGCGGCCATTTTTGCTACCTCCACGTGGCCCAACCTGTTTCTCTCTTACCCAACTCTGAGGTGCCAGTGCAAATAAAGATTTGTGTTCCCTTTTCGCTCCAGATCTCCTCTCTTCTCCACAGCACGGCACGACACATGCATGTACATTCACACAGCTGTTTAGCACCCATTGACCATATCTATTAAGTAATTCTCCCTCCATCCTTTCCTTCCTTTTATCTGCTGTCCCTCCATCCCTCTCTCCCTCCCTCTCTTCTTTCCCTAAGTAGACCTTTGATAGAATCCTAATATCTGAACAGTCTGATAATGGACTACTGGGAGGTGGGCTGATCTTAGAATGGAAACCCTCTAGCTACTCCATTGCACCCCCCCCCACACACACACACACAGGAGGGTGGGCTGAGTTACTGGCAGACTAAATAATACATGGGTGTCTTGTCTGGATGTGAAGGGACTTCAGGAGCAAGAACGAAACACTAGATCTGGTTTGCTTAAAGAACTGGCCTTGGATTTTTATTTTTCTCCTCCTGATGATTTATACAATGTGCAGAATCAGCCCAATTTGCCTGTTGATAACTACTTGAGGAACAAGGCCTCTGTTCTCAACACACTTTAAAAAAGCAAAATTTCCTTGGAACAGAGAGAGCCTGGAGAACAATATTTTTCTAAGCCTTGATAGAGAATGGTGCTTGGAGCCTACTACACTGTTATATGTAACTGTGAAAAACAATTAGTTCTTTTCAGTAAAGGAAAAGCAACTACAAAGGAAATTCTTCAGGAAATAGTTCATCAACTTAAGCCTAAGGGAATTGGAGAGAAAATAACTGTTGCAGCACATTTAGAAACTTTTTTTTTCTTCCTGCAATTAGATAAACAATACATTTAATCCCTGGTCTTTACTGTCCATTGAGATCATTGGTTTTCTTCTCAATTCTATTTCCCAAAGACTTTCCGGGACACCGAGTGCTGAAATTAGGAAGATAAATGAAAACCCTGAAGTTTGTCAGAGACAGATCTATAAGCATGTGTAATTCATCTTGTGGTTTCTTCCACTGAGACTTTATTGCAGGGATTTAAAAATATCAGTGAGGATTCTGGTGTGTGGAGTCATCAACCAGAAATAACTTTGCATCAAATCCCCAAATGGTCTTTGTGATTGGCAGGCATGCACAATGCACAGGCTGAGAAGTAGCGTTGCCTCTTTCTCAGACTTCCTCTGCCCTTTCTATACAGGAGGCAGCAGTTCTACCTAAAGCTCTTGAAAGCAACCTATCTTAATGTGGATTCAGTTCCCTATCAGTGGCAAAGCCCTGCACTATAGGTAACAGGTCAGTTATTAAAAACTTCCTGGCTGCAGGTACTGCTAAGCCTAGAACATAAAATTTTAGGACTAAATGAAACTTTAAGAACTAACTCACTCACAGTTCCTTTTCCTTTTTTTTTTAACTCCTTTAAAAATATTTTATTTCTTAATGAGAGGAGTAGAAGAGAGAGAGAGAGAGAGAGAGAGAGAGAGAGAGGCTGAATATGAATCAGGCATTCCTCTGGTACATGTGCTACCGGGGATCAAACTCAGGACCTAATTATTGAGGGTCCAATACTTTATCCATTAGGTTGCCAACTCCCAGACCACTGTTTTTTTCTATTGTTAAGGGAAAAAAAATAAAGATTTAAGAAATTTGAATATTTTGGCCAAGTTGACATATATACATGAAACCTCCAGAATTCTGGACTCATGAAAATCACCTACTGTATCAATATTTCTATTGTGTTCTCCATTATTGTGTCACTAGTTAAAATGCCTTACTTTATTGTTTCTAAAACATGAAAAGAAAATCTATTACATTTTTTGTAGTATGGGAAATGTACCAGAAAGGAAAGATATTATTTGAATTTTCAGAGGGCAGTAATTGTACTGTGAATATTCTCGTGAATAACTTCAACCCTTTGAAGAATAAGATAGCAGTAAGCGTCAGTGAGTTACAGGGATGGAGAGATAGCATAATGGTTATGCAAAAAGACTTTCAGGATTGAAGCTCTGAAACCCAGATCCAATCCCCAGTTTCACTATAAACAAAAAATGAGTAATATTCTGTTAAAAAATAATAAGCCAAGGGTCACACAGTAGTGCAGCAGGTTAAGCGCACATGGTGCGAAGCGCCAGGACTGGTGTAAGTATCCTGGTTCGAGCTTCTGGCTCCCCACCTACAGGGAAGCCACTCCATGGGTGGTAAAGCAGGTCTGCAAGTGTCTGTCTTTCTCTCACCCCTCTATCTTCCCCTCCTCTCTCTATTTCTCTCTGTCCATTCCAATATCAATAACAATGAAAAACAATAATAACCACAAAAACAACAAAACAACAAGGGCAGCAAAAGGTTAAAAACTGTCCTCTAAGAGCAGTGGATTCATGGTGCAGGCATGTGCAATAACCCTGGAGGCAAAAAAAAAAAAAAAAGAAAAAGAAAAAAAAAGAAAAGAATGTCACTAAATTTGTCTTTTCATTACCTAGACGAGGAAGGCTATTAAAGTAGGTATATCTTAGTTGTTTAAAATTAATTATTTATACAGGGCTGGGTGGTGACACAGTTGGTAGGGCATACATGATACTGGGCACAAGGACCCAAGTTCAAATCTCAAGTCTGCAGGAGGGAAGCTTCACAAGTGGTGAATAAAGCAGTGTTGTAGGTCTCTCTCTTTCTCACCTCCTCTCATTTTTCTCTGTCCCCATCAAATAAATGCATAAATAAATACCTACATGTCTTTTTAAATTATATTCTTGTGACAGCTTCACAAAATGCTAAAGTATAGACATATTTAAAGAAGGTAGGGTCAATTATGATTTCTTGTCAACATGCAACAAACTCCCAACAGACTCATCCAGATTCCTTTTATTGTTTTTTACTCTACTTGCCTCATAATAATAATAAAAATCATGTCTGTTCTCAAAAAGAATCCTTAGTAAACTTAGAAGGGAACATTGTATCATGAATGGTAAAAATCAGAGTTCAAAATTATCTAGAGAATTTGTAATGCTCTAAGCCAACAAGATAAAATCTGACACAAATGCCTGAAGTTCCATATTTAGGATCAAAATTCCATTTGTGTCAGTATAAAATAGGAGAGACCATAGAGGTCTGAGATTCTTATTTTTAAAACAGGCTCAATATGTGTCTGTGATCTCATCTAACTAGTACATTCCAACTCTTTTTTTTTTTTCCCTCCAGGGTTATCACTGGGCTACACTATGAACCCATTGCTCCTGGAGGCATTTTCCCCCCATTTTGTTGATCTTGTTGTTGTTGTTGTTGTTGTTACTGTTATTGAGTTGGCTAGGACAGAGAGAAAATGAGAGAGGAAGGGAAGACAGAGAGGGGGAGAGAAAGACAGACACCTGTAGACCTGCTTCACCAATTGTGAAGCGACCCCAAGGGCTCAAACTGGGATCTTTGTGCTTCACATGATGTTCATTTTGCATGAACTTATAAATGTGAGTTCACAGTACCAACACTGCATTGGGAGCTTTGCCTCTCAGGGCCATGCTTTCTTCAGGAGAAAATTGTTCAATGAAGAGATCATGGAGCAGGGCAGGAAAGAGGCAGGTAGGGAGAATTCCATGGTGGTAGAGTCTAGAAACACATGAACAAGGGTAGGGGAGATAGCATAATGGTCATGCAAAGAGACCCTCATGCCTGAGGCTTCAAAGTCCCAGGTTCCATCCCCTGCACCACTATAAGCCAGAGCTGAGCAGTGCTCTCATTTAAAAAAAATAAATAAAAGGAAAATAAAGGGAGAAAAGAAAAGACAAAGAAACTCATGTAAAATTATAGCTGAAGGATGCTCAGTCATCATCCATCAAATCCCTTCATGTATTATGATTGATTACCATACCCAGTTATGGCAATATAGAGAAATAAGCCTTTCTCTTTCCCTTAAAGGACTCTCAAATGTGTGAAGAAAAAAAGATATAAACAATCACTTCTAACATTATGTACCAGAACGCAGCCTTCTGCAAAAAGGTATGGGAACACAGAAAAGGAAGTGTTCTTCCTCGGGACAGGAGCAGGTTGGTTTTAAAATCAGCAATATTTAGCTTGGAAAAGAAAGCTAAGGAGAGCTCTTGCTGAACGCACTTAACGGCGCTGTCTCCACCCTGCGACTCAAGCAGCAGGATAATGTCTGAGCCGGTCCCCAGAGCAGAGATTTCTGCCATGTGTGTTGTACCATATGTAACATCATCAAACACTTGTCATAAACAATGCACTTGACCCATGTGGAGCAGAAACAAAACCTGCTTCTGCCCGGTGTTTAGCCATGCCTTCTGCCAGCTTGAGCATAACTATGCTTGATAAATCAATTGTACAGCCAACTAACCAGCTTTCCTTAATAAGGAAGTGTTGTGGGCCTGAGTAGTGAGCTGAGGTTTCTTCCTTTGTGCATAATTTGCTCCATCCAAGAAGGAAAAAATCCTTACTCTGACATGAACTTATAATGTTATATGGGTGGAATAGGGTGTGTGTGTGTGTGTGTGTGTGTGTGTGTCTGGTCTGGTGACAAGTTCCCTGTCCTTAGAGGTGGTCCTAGATCCCTACAACAACAACCTCTGTTCGACTTGGAGTGAATTTGTCCACCAAGTTTCAGATCACAAGGATAACAAGTGCTTCATGACTTGTATCCTGGAACTTGTCAAAATTATTTGCCTTTTATCTATCTGATATATATATATTTTCATCTATTTCAAAATGGTTGCAAGCCTCAGGCATGGTCAGTGTTTCTTTGGACTTAGGTGTATATCTTCCAGTGGATTTTTCCCTTCTGAAAAATCACTCTTCTGTTGAGAGTGCCTGCCTGCATTTTGCTATGAAGTCAAGTCAGTGAATTCAGCTCTGTCCAGAAAACAATTACCAATGCTGTGATCACTTTGAAAATTGTTTCCTACTAATGCAGGGTCTCAGGAGAACCCCTTTCCTGGGAGCTGGAGCTTGGGGTTAGGGGTTTCTTTCCAATTCAAATGGAGATTGTGGCATTCATTATGTAATCAGAAGCTCTGTTTTCTCTGTACCCCCACACAACTTGCAGAGAAAAAACCCTTTTGGCCTTTGTAATTGCTACAATATTACATAGGGTTCTTTCTCCATTTGAACTCAGAGATAAATATTGCAGAGATCTACATTTTCCCCCTGCAAACATGCAATTAAAATGAGAGGAGAAATATTCTTTTGGAGACAATTAAGGGGGTGCCATTCCATCCTTTGGGAAGGGCATTGGTGTGAATGGGCATGCTACAGGGGGTTGACATTCCGGGGGGGGGGCAGTTGGTATTATTCAAAAACAGGACTTTGGTTGCAGAATGTGCTCATCCAGGGCTTCCGCTGGTGGTTTCAGACTCATTAAGACTGTCTTGTCAGGGTAGGTACGTGATCTGTTTCTGGACTGCAAAGTAAGCCCAATAAATTGCTGAACTCGGCTTAAAAAGTTAATTACCAAATCTGGTGCATGTGGTGTGGTGTAGAAAGAAGGAAAAAAAAAAAAGGACAGAGACTACAAATTAATGTGCAGACAAGCAGTTTCTTTTTCTTAATAACTTTAAAAATATAAATATTCCACTGCTATTACTTGGGCCTAAGCATCTTGCTTTCCTCTAGAGCTCCTGTGGCTTTTCTGCTTGCCAACCTACTTCCTTTTTTCTTTTCTCATCCAGGTGCAGGTAGGGATGTGTTCTGAAGCTTGTCAAGGTATTGTGACAGATCAAAGAATGCATAGAATATCACCTTTCTACACACACACACACGCACGCACGCACGCACACACACACGCACGCACGCGCACACACACACACACCTGTCAACTTTCAAGCTATGTCTGCTATGTATTTTTGTTATAAGTTTTGGGGTCTGTGATGGAGCCAAGGTCAGGATCCATTCATTATAATTGTTCTATGGAGGCTGTGTGGTGGCACACCTGGTTGATTGCATATGTTACAATGCACAAGGATCCTGGTTTGAACCTCTCCCCACCTGTAGGGGAAATGCTTTGAGAGTAGTGAAGCAGGGCTACAGGTTTGTCTCTGTCTCTCTCTTTCTCTATCTCCCTCTTCCCTCTTGATTTCAGACTGTCTCTATCCAAATAGGGAAATAAAGATACTATTTTTTAAAAATTTTTCTATGGAGCAATTTGGGAGGGTAACTGGGTGCCACCCCTTGCCCACTCTGTTATATTTCATCATGTCCCATGATTGGTAGATTAGAGAAAAAAACAAACATAGGCTTTGATTTTCTGTTTCCATCCCCTTCATGTTTTGAACACAATTATATTTCTTTCAGCAATATCTGTCTGCACAATCCTAGTATTTTAGGCTATGTTTCACCAGAATTGAACCAAAGGTGCTGCCAAGTAGCAAACATGGAAGTTCATGAAGTTTTCTCTTCTCCTCTTTGACATCTGTGGTGCCTAGAAAAAGCAAAACAAAACAAGAACAAACAAACAAACAACCTGACATCAAAAATTAAGGGTGGGAAACATCATAACAGCTCTGCAAAAGACTTTGTGCCTGAGTCTCTGAGGTCCCTGGTTCAATCCCCAGCACCACCATATGCCAGAGCTAAATACTGTTCTGTCTGTCTATCTCTATCTTTCTCTCTGTATGACTTTCTCATAAAAATAAAATGAACCGTGTTTTAAAAATTAAGAGTGGATATTAGTTCTTGTTGGGAAAACAAAAAGGAGAAAAGTAGGAAGATATCATGTGCTCTGTATACTTACAAATGCAAAATCTGATTGAAGGGACTTGAGGCTCAAAGTCGAGCGTGCAACTACCGTGATGCTTTAGGAGAAGTGCTTGTCATTTGTTTCCGGATGCAGGATTTGCAGCATATGGTAGTATTTCAGTGAACTTCAAAGACACATATTGGCACTTTTGTATACTGTCTGAGATTTAAGAGGTTTCACACTCTGAATCTGTTGTTTCCTAAGACCCCCTCCTCCCCTCCCTTCCCCAGCAAGCTAGCCTACTCCTTACTGTCAAGACGTTCCCGAAAGACACCGGTTTTCCCAGTTATTGCGACAATGCAGGTATTGCACTAAGTAATCAATACGTTGTGTGCAATGCTTCAGTTTAGCTACATAGATACAGTATACATAAATACAGTCACAGCAGCTTATGATCTGTAGAAACTGAGCTTCAGGAAATGGAATTTGCTTTCAAATGCACAGTAGCTGTAAGGAGCTCACTTGCTTCAAACTGAACTTTTACCTTAGACACCAGGTACATGATCTACCTATTTGCACCACCAAGAGATCCAACCAGAGCACAGGAAAAACAAAAGTCTGTCCTCTCTACTATAACACCATTAATTACAATGATAATAATATGTTCACTTTTAGTTCACCTTCTGTCAATTCATCAAGTGCTATACTCATTCATTGGGTGCTTTATCAATACTCAGTGCTTTCATTTGCTTTATGAAAATCAGAGTGAAACGAAAGTCTATAAAATTCACAGAGTTGGTCAACACCACTTCTTCCTCTATCCACCCGTTTTTCCTGCAGAAAATTTGCAGTTTGGCTAATGGTGGCAACATCAACACTATAACTTCTTTCTCATTCCTCATTAAACTAAAGGGGGGAAAAACATTCACTCTGCATCCTTGTTGACTGGTGGCTCATTACAGAGGCTAATAAGAGGAAATACATCCTCATACACTGATCATTGGAGCTCAGAGCATTTGAGGAGACCCACCTGCTGTGTAAGTATCCATTCCGCTTCTGACTTTGTATGTATTTGTCTGGTCAATTTCCCCAAGCTGGTCTGATTAGGAAGGTTTTATTGAAACAAATGGAGATGAGATTTAAAGTTGGGGAGAAAAACAGGAGCTGTTTCTGAACCACTTACACAAGCCACATCCCTGGCCAGATGTGCTGATGGCTTGGTGGAGGGCTGTGGCCGACTCTGGTGCATTCATCAGAAATGATAACTCTTCCTGCCTGCATATCTCTATGGGACCTGGTCAGTGTGCCTTGCAACCAGCTCCTGTCTTCCATTTTCTGCTCAACTGGGGAAGCAGGAAGGTCACTTTGAGAACTGACTGAGCAAAACATCATCCCTCGTTCTCGGTCATTTTACTCTCCATTCCCATCCGCACCTTCACCTCCACCCCTACCCGTACCCCTACCTCCACCCCCACCTTCATCTCTCTCAGTCTTTCATCTGTCTCCTAAGTGTTTGGCTCTGACTTACTCACCACATAGCAACTACAGTATACATTTTATCTGACTGATTCCCAGAATAACTATATGAATGTCATTGCTTCAAACTGCCCAATAGCCACTGATAGGCATTCAAGTGAGCAAAACTAAATAGACAAGAGAAATAGCTCACTGTGTAGGGTGTCTTCCATGTCCTATGCACTATCCAGATTTGTGTCTTGACAGCTCTGGTTCTGTGGTGTCTATCTCTGTATCTATCTCTATCTGTGTCCCTCTGCCTGAGTAACAAAGTGACCATGGAGGATAAAATTACACATGTTTAAGGACCTAGCTTGTGAAAACAAATAAATAAGCAAACAATAATGATAATAATAGTAATGCTACTACTACTACTACTACTACTACTAATAATAATAAAGCTTGATCTGTTAAGTGCATTGACTTTTTTTTAAACATTTATTTGTTGTTTTTAAATTTGATTGGGCACAGAGATTGAGAAGAATGGGGAGATACAAAGAGAGTGAGAAAGACCCTTATAGCACTGCTTCACTGTTTCTGCAGGTGGGGATCAGGGCTTGAACTGTGTCCTCGATTGATATGTGTGACTTACACATGTCTTCAACCTGGTGTGACACTGGCCAGCCACAAACTTTCAAAAATGATCTGTTATGGATTAAAAGTGTGTGTGCTCCTAAACTCTTTATGCTCACAGCTTCATGTCATCCCCACCCCTCATAATATGAGATTACTTGGGGCAAGGGCTTTGGGGAGGTGATTAGGATTAGCTTTGGTTCTGAAGGTAAAGCCCTCATACATAGAATTTGTGCCCTTATAATAGTCTCCAGGAAGGGCTAGGCCATAGTGCACCTGGTTGAGCACATCCATTACCATGTGTAAGAACACGGTTCAATTCCCCCCCACACACCCACAGGGCGATATCACAGGAATCGTTTTTTAGGCCTGCATATGTCTTACCTCTCTCATCTCCTCTATGTCCCTCTCCTCTCTCAATTTTTCTATGTCCTATCAAACAAACTAAAAAGAAAAAAGGAAAGAAAGGAAGGAAAAAAAAAAAAAAAGGCTGCTGAGAGAAGTAGATTCATAGTGCCTGCTCCAGTCCCAGAGATAATCCTGGAAACAATAATAAAAAAAAAAGTCACCAGGGAACTTATTCCTCTCTCTGTCCCCTGTCATGTGAGAATACAAGGCAAAGTCTATAGTATGTGACCCAGAAGAGGTTCATTAAGAGAACATCCCCATGGTAATACCGTAATATAAAAGATAAGCCCCAGATCAGTGAAAAATAATTTTCTGTTGTTTATACACCAGGCAGTATGTGGTATTTTTGTTACTGTAGTCAGAAGTACAGTTAATAAAGAAAGCCATACACAACTAATATACACTTCCAGAATAGGTTTCAATATATTTGGGGTATATGGATTCTTAAAAAATAATAATAAAGAAAAAATACATGCATTTGCCCCCAGAATAGATATTCTAGCATGGATGTCTATCTGATTATTTATGTGACAATTTTAATACAGGGAAAGGCATAGACTCATATATAGGTATAGACATTACTACAAATACAGATGGGCTTCCTAGCAAAGGGAAATTGACATCTGTACACAAATTTGGTACAGGGCATAGCACGTAATAACTTTCAGTGAAAAACTTACTGGCCTAATCAAATTGAAAAGTCAATTGACTTGAATACAGTTGCCTGGAAAACTTACTTTCCAATCAAGTAATATTACATCAATAAGAATTCTAGACATAATCTAGTTTTCTGAGGAATACATAAAAGGGAGTAAGATAAGCAGGAGACGGAAAAGCACATCACTGTTGGACATGAACATAATTAGCATATAGCTGACATTAGGCTGAGGAGCATACTTGACCTTGACTTACACAAACCCACAAGGTATTGTGGATGTATAGGAGGGTTTTTGAGACAATTTTTATTTCTCACAATGGTGTATTTTATTATATGGGTCTTATTTTAGTCAATCTATCATACTGAGACCACAAAAAGTATTTAAGTATATAATTCAGTGCAAATGTTTGTAGGGGATGTAAAGTTGACAACCAAGGTTTCTTATACAGCATACTCAAGTGATGTTTCATTATTTATTATTTCTCTCTCTTTTTAAGTTGTAGCAATGACTTAATATTGATCCACAACATTATAGGAAAATGGGTATAAATCCATACCATGGGTAGCCATCAGAGTTCTGTATCTCCATTTCCTCTGTTGGAAGCTACAGTAGTTTTCCCAAGGTTATAATATTATTTCTATAATTATGTTTATATTTATAGATATATTTGCCCTATTTTCCATGGCTCTATCTCTTTTCTTCTAAGTTACACCAGTACCTATCAATACTTCTGAATGTCTTTCCTTCTCTTTCTCTCAATCTCTCTCTCTCTCTCTCTCTCTCTCTTTCTCTCTCTCTCTCTTTCTACAG
Organism: Erinaceus europaeus; assembly: GCF_950295315.1. Taxonomy (NCBI): domain Eukaryota; kingdom Metazoa; phylum Chordata; class Mammalia; order Eulipotyphla; family Erinaceidae; genus Erinaceus; species Erinaceus europaeus. Next base: position 11,610,848 of record NC_080164.1, on the reverse strand, counting down.
GTCCTGATAGAGTTGGTTTTCAGAGCCCTCTGGTCATCTTCCCCTAACATTTCTCCTCCACTGGGAGTATGGACCAAAATTCTTTATGGGGTTCATAAGGTGGAAGGTCTGGTTTCTGTAACTGCTTCTTCACTGGACATGGGTGTTGGCAAGTTGATCCATACTCCCCCCGTTTCTATATTTCTCTAGTGAAGTAGGGCTCTGGGGAGGCTGGGGTCCAGAACACATTGGTGAGTTACTGTGCCCAGGAAATTCAGGTACAGGATCGAATCATAATAACATCTGCAACTATAGGTAGTTATTTAAATGAGTGTCTGCTGGAAATCCAGTTATCTGTTCCTGCTGCTTTTCCTCTGATTTAAATATATATATATATATATATATATACATATATATGTATACATATATATATATTTATTTATCCCCTTTTGGTACCCTTGTAGTTATTATTGTTGTTATTGATGTCTTCCTTGTTGGATAGGACAGAGAAAAATGGAGAGAAGAGGTGAAGACAGAGAGGGGGAGAGAAAGACAGACACCTGCAGACCTGCCTCACCACCTGTGAAGCGACTATCCTGCAGGTGGGGAGCCGGGGGCTCCAACCAGGATCCTTATGCCTCTGGTCCTTGAGCTTAAGGCGCTGTACTACCGCCTGACTCTGTTTTCCCCTGCTTTTGCCTCTTCCTTGAACCTCCCATGCTGCCTCCCCTGCAATCTGAATGCCTGTCTCTGGACACTGGGAACTAAGATGAAGGACTCATGGCTCCCTCATCATGGCTGACCACCAGTCTTTCTCCTTTTGCTCTTTTTTGCTGCTGCAGTTTTTATGTCACTAAATAAACTCACAATGTAATAAACTTCCCATTTATTAAAACTCCCAAAGAAATGCTGACGATTTTTCAAATTACTATAGATCATGCTATAGTCGATTTTGTCAAGTTATCTATCAAAAATTTATCTTGAAAATCTAATATGTATCTGTTAGATTCAAGTGGGTTATATCAAGAAGGAAACACACACACACACACACACACACACACACACACACAAACAAAACCCAGAATTTGATGGGACATGTCTTTGTAGAGGCTAAACCCCTGCTAGAAGCCAAGCCTCTTAGGAATCATAAGAATTAGTACAAGATAAAAAGCAGGTGAAAGACTCAGGGGTGGATGGGTGGGGAGAATACAGGTCCAAGAAGGATGACAGAGGACCTAGTGGGGGTTGTATTGTTATATGGAAAACTAGGAAATGTTATGCATGTGCAAACTATTGTATTTACTATGGAATGTAAAACATTAATTCCCCAATAAAGAAATTTAAAAAAAAGGAAGAAAAGCATGTGAAATCATATTCATAGCAAAAGTATTAGAAAGTTACAGTTCTGAATCCAGGCAGAGAGAGCAGAGTAGTTGAGGCAGAGGCAGTGAGTGGGAGTGTGCTTTGAGCTACAAATAGAGAGAAGAGGGAAAAAATAGAATACAATCAGTAAAGTACCAATAAAGTCTGTACATAGACCGTGCCAGGGCTGGTTCCATGGGTCCTCTATAGTGCTAATGACCATCAGGTGCTCCTGCATCCCTTCTCTGAGACTCTGCTCTGTTGCCAAGGCCACCTAACGTTTCTTGCAATGCCAAAGACTATTCCCTGAAATGCTATTTCCCAAGCAGGAAAAGAAGACAGCAGGAGTGGAAGTGACTTTCTTCTTGGGCATCCCTTTCTTTTATGATGTGGAAAAGAGAAAGATCATTTTCAGAGGCCTCTATACACATTTAGAACCCCTTACTTCTTGGGTCCCCTGCAAGGCCCAATTTTTCACTATTTTTTTTTTTCACCAGTTTACTTTTTTTTTTTACCCAATTTTCCACCGAGCACAAAGACAACAGAGCCTGAAATTATTAGGTAAACTGATGACCATAAAGGTGGGTATTTTGGAGCAGGGCTCCGGTTTTCTTTCTTTCATAAAAGAAAGAAATCTTGAAGCTTCAGGCAGATACATTGTAGCGCCTCCCAAATCGAGATCCTATTAGCAAGAAAGAAAAATCAGGTAATCTGGCAGATGGAATGTGGCAGGGATTGGGGGCTCAGACTTCTGGACAAATGACAAGAACTGGAAGAGACCGGGTGATGATTTTAGGAACACTGGCAGTTGAATTGCTAGGTCTGAGTATGCCCCCTTTGGCATGTGAGTCACAACCCCTGTCATTTGACTTATGTTGGGGACCATTCCTATCATATGTATCTCAACCAGTTCTTGAGAAACTCTGTTTCTAATAACAATGCATATGACTCAAACATAGCTGAGTTACTGGGCAACAGCCGCGTGTAGCCACAGCACCTGGATATTCAATATCTGAATGTTTGTATGGGCGAGGTTACTAACAAGCTAACTGCTGAACAAAGTCACATGCTGAGTTTAAACCTATCTTTAGATTCAGTGATCACACCCTATACATTAAGCCATTTTAATCATTGACCTCATTCTGACTTCTACTCACCTCTCTTCCTTTCCTTTCCTTTCCTTTCCTTTCCTTTCCTTTCCTTTCCTTTCCTTTCCTTTCCTTTCCTTTCCTTTCCTTTCCTTTCCTTTCCTTTCCTTCCCTTCCCTTCCCTTCCCTTCCCTTCCCTTCCCTTCCCTTCCCTTCCCTTTCTTCCTCTCCCCTCCCCTCCGTTCCCCTCTCCTCTCCTCTCCTCTCCTCTCCTCTCCTCTCCTCTCCTCTCCTCTCCTCTCCTCTCCTCTCCTCTCCTCTCCTCTCCTCTCCTCCCCTCCCCTCCCCTCCTCTCCCCTCCCCTTCCCTTCCTTTATCTCATTTTATTTTATTTTCCTTTCTTTTCTTTACTTCCCTTCCTCTGTAGTGCCAGCACTATCAAGCCATTGCCCCTGGTGGGCATTTTCTTTTCCCATTTTATTGGCTAGAACAGAAAGGAACTGAGAGAGGAGGGCGGAGAGAGAATGATAAGACAACTTCAGATCTGCTTCCATGCATGTGAAGTGACCCCCTCCCCTGCAGGTGGAGAGCTGGGGGCCTCGAACCAGGATCCTTGTGCAGATCCTTGCACTTGGTTCTATGTATACTTAACCAGGTGTGTCACTGCCCCCTCTCCCCGCTTTATACCTAAAACTCCTGATGTTTTCTAAACCTTGTTAATAAGAGGATCATGACACCGAGGGGAGGGACCTTTTTTCTGGCCTGCTCTCAATGCTGTGATTGTGCAGGTCAGAGAAGGTCACCCCCAGGCTCTTTGTGAGACACAGAACTCTAGTATCTCTGAGTAATCTTTCAGGTACCTTACAAAGCAACAGTCTTGGAACCACATAAAGAAGTCAATACAAGCAGAGCAGAGGCAGAGGCCCTCCCCATTTTCTCCAATCCAAAAAAAGAAAAAGAAAAAAAAAAAAAAACCCTCAAAGCTCACATTACAAATGCTCTGCAAATTTCACACCTCAGTACATATGTCCCCCACTAAAGATGACCAAAAAGCAAACTCTTACCCTCAGAGCCTCCACTAACAAGGAATGCAATCAGACATTCAATTAAAGGACATAGAACTAAAAGCTACAGGGGAGAGGCATGAGACCAAATCCAGTGAACAGTAAAACAGATAGAAAAGTATAAACCTAGGATACGACAAAAATAAGAAAAGGTGCTGTCTTCAGAGAAACTTTAAAAGATTATTATAACCAGATGCTGCCAAAGAGCAAACAAAATAAAATAACTACTAAAGATCTTGAAAAATAAAAACTAACAAGTATAAGAGTAAATGACAAACATAAGAGACTTTGTTCTCTCTGTTGAAATGAAGGGGTAGATTTCCTTCTCTTTTCTAATAATGTTTTACTTTGGAAAACTTGTAATTCCTACATTCTTTCTCTGTCTCTTTGAAATGTATGTAAATCTTTTTATAGACCAAGTAAGCCTCTTGCAAGCTTTACAACCCACAAAAATCTTTATCTAGGTCCTGAAAGTGACCTCTTTGAAATAGAATCATCTAAAAATTGAAAGCACTACTGTCTCCTGGCCTCTGGAAGCAGGTAGGATCCTTGCTGAGCTGGGCAGTTCCCACTCAATCATGTAACCATTTCTTGTCATGAGAGTAGGAGCTTCTTGTTCTAAGAAATCTGGTCACCCCAATTGGCAAGTCAAGGATGACTTATGTGTGACAGTTGATGCTTCCTGTCTCCTCACATGAGGACTAGATTATCTGGAACACGTGTGTGGGGTATTATATCCTTGAGGCTGCTTCCTTTGTTGCCTACTTGTGTGGAGATGATTTCAGGTGTAACAGCAAGTTTTACTTATAAATACACTTTCCCAAAACAACCAAGGAATGCATCATAGTTGGAAACATAGAGGCTTGGGCAGTGGCACACCTGGTTAAGTACACACTGTACGAAGCACAAGGACCTGAGCAAGGTCCTTTAGAGCCCTGCGCTCCCCACCTACAGGAGAGACACTTACTTCACAGGCATTAAAAAAAAAAAAAGGTCTTCAGGTGTCTCTTTGTCTCTCCCCTCTCTATCTTCCCCTCCCCTCTCATTTCCTCTGCCTTATCTAATAAAAGGGATAAAATGGCCACCAGGAACACTGAATTTGTAGTGTGAGCACCAATCCACACTAATATATATACATATACATATACATATACATATACATATACATATACATATACATATACATATACATATACATATACATATACATATACATATACATATACATATACATATGGGGCTGTAACACACCCAATTAAGTGCACATATTACTATTACTAAGCACTAGGGTCTGGGTTCAAACTCCAGTTCCCCACCTGTAGGGGAATCTGCTTCACAAGTGGTGAAGCAGGACTGCAGGCCTCTATTTTTCTCTGTCACTGTCTATTCTCTTATCCTCTCTCAATTTCTCTCAGTACTATCTAAAATAAAATTAGGAAGAAAAAAAAAAGGAAAAATGGCTGCCAGGAGTGATGGATTTGTAGTGCCAGCATGGTAGAAAACCATGGGAGAAAAGAAAGGAAGAAAAGAGAAAGAAAGAAAGAAAGAAAGAAAGAAAGAAAGAAAGAAAGAAAGAAAGAAAGAATAAAGGAAGATAAAGGAAGGAAGGAAGGAAGGAAGGAAGGAAGGAAGGAAGGAAGGAAGAAGGAAAGGGAGATGTCACAAGAAGTTCCTCCAGAAAACAACTGGTCCCCAGTTTATTCCTTTTCATTGTCTTCTTTTGTTCTTTTTATTTTATTTGATATAATAGAAATTGAGAGGAGAGAAAGAGAGAGAGGGAGGGAAGGAGGGGGAGAGATAAACTTGCAGACCTGCTTTTCTGCTTGTAAAACATCACCCCTGCAGGCAGGGAGTGGGGCCTGAGTCCAGGTCTTTGTACATGTTAGCAAGTGTGCTCAGTCTGGTGCACCACAGCCTGACCCCTCAGAAGACAAATTATTAAACTTTACAGCAAATACACTATCTGACATAGAGGGTAAGATTAGATATTCCATATATGTATTTCTGGAAGAGAATGACTATATATATTTTTCCATCAGGGTTATTGCTGGGGCTTGGTGCCTGCACTGAATCCACTGCTCCTGGAAGCCATTTTTCCACGTTGTTGTTGTTGCTAGTGTTTCTTTTATTGTTACTGCTATTGTTGTTGGGTAGGACAGAGAGAAATAGAGAGAGGAGGGGAAGACAGAGAGGGAGAGAGAAAAACAGACACCTGCAAACCTGCTTTATAGCTTGTGAAGCAATTCAACTAACTGCAGGTGGGGAGACAAGGGCTCAAACCCTGATCCTTATGCTGGTCTTTGTGCTTTGTGCATGTGCCCTTAAACCACTGAGCTACTGCCTGGCCCTTGAGAATGACTATAATTGAAGTGAAATACAATTTAAAAAAAAAAAACTGAAGAGAGGTACAGATCATTAGATTGAAAACGAAAAAGCCAAAATGTGTAGGGAAGGTTAATATATAAAAAAATAAGAGACTGCATTAAAGTGAATCATTTATTTATTTATTCATTTATTTATATTTATTATTTTTGTCATTGCCTGCTCTTCATTTCTCCACGTCAACTTTCAGAGAAAAACAGAGGGAAAGAGGGGGAGGGGAGACTTACCACAACACTGAAGTTCCCTCAGTGTGTTTTTGAATCCATGTTAGACATGAGAAAGAAGTTCCTTTTAAAAATTTTTTATATTTATTTATTTTCCTTTCTTTGCCCTTGTTTTTTATTGTTGTAGTTATTATTGTTGTTATTGATATCATGGTTGTTGGATAGGACAGAGAAAAATGGAGAGAGGAGGGGAAGACAGGGAGAGGGAGAGAAAGATAGACACCTGCAGACCTGCTTCACCACCTGTGAAGCAAATTCCCTGCAGGTGGGGAGCCTGGGGCTCTAACTGAGATCCTTACATCAGTCCTTGCGCTTCGCACCATGTGTGCTTAACTGCTGTGCTACCGCCCAACTCCAGAGAAAGAAATTCTAATTGAACTGTGTGCCAACCCGTATGTAAAATTTTAGAACATCAACCAAAATAATTTTCTATGTTTAGAGGAAAAAAAAAGTATGTTCATGCAAGTTAAACAAATAAAAGTTGAGGAGTCAGGAAGTGACTCACCCACTTCAGAGCATGCATTACTATGAAGGGGGGGAGAGAGAGAGAGAAAGAGAGAGAGAGAGAGAGAGAGAGAGAGAGAAAGAGAGAGAGAGAGAGGCACAGAGAGGCAGGTCTGTCAAGAGTACTCTAGCTATTAGACATGGAATCACAGTTATAATCCTGGAAAGAAAGAAAGGAATGGAAAAAGAAAGAAACAAAAAAGAAGAAAGAAGGAAGGAGAGAAAGAGGAGAAATGAAAGGGAAAGGGAGAAGAGGGAAGGGAAGAAAATCGGGCTTGGGAGACTGCACAGCAGTAAGTGTTCTAGACTTGCAAGCCTGAGGCTCCAGGGGGCCTGGTCTCAATTTTACACTTTACCATATTCCAGAACTGAGCAGTGCTCTGTTCACTCTCATTAAAAAATAAATAACTAAATAATATATGTGTATTTAATTAAATCATTACTGAAATCTTAGATGTTGGAAGATAATTGAATTGTCTTTGAATGATGTTAGATAAAATGATCTCACACTGAAAAATTTATAACTTAGACAAACAGTGCTTGAATCAAACTCCAAAGTTTTCATATGGGAGTTGTCATCGAAAGTTCATACTGGTAGATGCTCTGTAAAAATACTTATTTGGTCATATATTCCTTCAAAATTATTTCAAAAAAATAGACTGGGTGATAGCTTATCCAGTAATGTATATACTCTACGATACCCAGGAAGAGTTCCAAGAAAGGTGGAATAGAGCTATAGTGTCTCTCCTATCTCTGTTTATTTGTGTTGTGTATCTGAAATAAAAAAAAAATTTAAAAAGGTGTCCAGGAACAGTAGAATTCCACATATGTGAGAAGCTAGCATTGAAAAAAAATTTTTTGTTGACTCCAAAAATAAGAAAATAAAGGTTACAAGAGTAAAGATACAAGGGTCACAGTAAAATGTGGTGGTTTACAATGTTTTTAAAATATTGAAATATGTAAAAAAATGAAAATAAAATTAAATATAAACATATTAAGGCTCATTTCTGATCTAGGGAAAGATAGAATACACAATAACCCTAGGGATTAATAAAAATGTAAGATGAAAAGCGTATGTTACAGTATTTTATATATATTTTAAAATATTTATTTACTTTCCCTTTTGTTGCCCTTTTTATTGTTGTAGCTATTATTGTTGTTATTACTGATGTCGTCATTGTTAGATAGGACAGAGAGAATTGGAGAAAAGAGGGGAAGACAGAGAGGGTAAGAGAAAGAGAGACACCTACAGACCTGCTTCACCACCTGCAGGAGGGGAGCCGGGGGCTCAAACCAGGATCCTTACATCAGTCCTTGTGCTTTGTGCCACATGCGCTTAACCCACTGTGCTACTGCCCAACTCCCATATGTTACAATTTTTATGATGACCACTAGAGAAATGATCAGCATGTTCAACACTTATGTTACCAATGGAGGAAAATAAAGCAATGGAAACTTCATTTAGTCCAAATAAGACATAGAAAAAAAAATTTAACAACAGAGAACACGAAGGATCCTAAAACAGCTTGGCAGATACAAATTGTATTCATCATAAGTTTGAACAGATTTAATTCCTCATAAACCAGAGGTCCTAAAATCAAGCAAAAGAAATTTGCTGTCATGACAAGAATGACACCTAAGTTGATGTCACAGTCTTTATTTCAAAATAAACAAATGGAAAATTTATCAGGAACAGATAAGAAATGTAAAAAAAAAACTATACACAAGAAAACATAGAAATATATATATACATAAGTATTACTATGAATATATAATGCAATGTGAAAATCAATCAATAAAATAAAAATGATCCAGCTTCATTTAAGACGAATGAAAATGAACAGGCAAAATAATTCTAAAATGGTGTAATGATGCCAATGGTGCCCCCTCAAGTCAATGATATGTTAAGGTTGTCGACTGTCAACATTGTAGGGCACAGTTTTTTCTTCAGTAGCACATCTTCTTTCAAAACTCCATCCCAACTACCCAGTTAGTTACTGCAGAATATATTTGTGTAACAGGAATAGGTCCTCCTCTGCCATCCTGCTCTAGGACCTGAACCCTCCCTCGACCCCAGAGTCCTTTACTTTGGTGCAATATGCCAACTCCAATCTAAGTTCTGCTTTGTGTTTTCCCCTCTGTTATTGTTTTGCAACTTTTATCTGTGAGTGTGATGATGAGGCTTTTCAAATCGCTTTGGGAAATGGAAAAAAAAAAGATATTCGAGTCAGGAAGCAAAAGGATAAGCAGCCTTTCATTTTAATTTTTGCTTGTTTGCTTATTAGAGAGAAACAGAGACATTGACAGGCGAGGTGGAGAGAGGGAGAGAAACACCGGCATCACTGCTTCAGCTCTTATGTGTGGCTTCCACTTTCCAAGTAGGGCCCAGGGCTTTGAACCCAGGTCCTTTTATGTGGTAACAATGTGCACTCTACCAGGTGAACCATGGACTGACATTGACAACCAGTGTTTCTGATGTTACAGCTGAGGGATCTCCTATGAAATTATCATTATCAGATGAAAATAAAATGCTTCTTTTTTTTAGCCAACTATTGCTCATGTGACCATTATTATTGTGAAATATAAGTGAAAGCAGAATCACTCTTGAACCTTTTTTATAATTTTATATTATTATTGCTATTATTATTATCTTTATATATTGGATGGACACAGTCAGAAATCAAGAAGGAAGAGCGAGGTAGAGAGGGAGAGAGACAGAGCTACCTGCAGCCCTGCTTCACCATTCATGAAGCTTTCCCCCTGCAGGTGGGGAACAGGGTCTTGAACCCAGCTGTTTGCACACTGTAATGTGTGCACTCAACCGGGTAGGCCACCACCCAGTCCCTCAATCTTGAACTTCATCATACTTTTGTTTAGGAAATATAGCCTAAAACACCGTTTTGAAAGACAATAAGGGTTTGAAAACTACTCAAAACCGAGAAAAAGAGGAGAGACTGGGTTCTAAATAATAGACGAGCTATAGACACTAAGCAAGGAGCCCAGAATGTGCTTGTCCGAGGACCCAGCTAAGTCCTGGGTCCAAAAAGACCGCTTATATTCAAATGGTGTTCTGGTTTCTGTCTCTCTTGAGATAAGCACTAAACAAGATACACATTCCCAGATCTGGATCCAAAAACCTGGGATTTGGCAGAGAAACCACGAAGGGGGTTATTCCCTGAAAAAGAGGCATGGTGAATCTGTCTATGTGCCATGTCACAGTAATTACAGTCAGGGGACAGGCTGGGGGTGACACACCTGGCTGAGCACACATGTTACCATGTGCATGGACCCCAGCTTAAAGTCCTCCCATTCCTGCCTGCAGGGAGAAAGCTTCCTGTGCTGTAAGCAATACTGCTGGTATCTCTCCTTTTCTCCCCCCCCAAAAATGTATCCCTATCCCCATGCAAAATACACAAATAAATAAAAAAATCACAACTGGGTGGTTGGGTGGTGGCATTCTGGGTAGAATACATGCATTATCATTCACAAGTTCTTCTGGGTTCAGGCCCTGGTCCTCATGAGTTCTGCAGGTGTTCCTCCTTATCTGTATTTCTCACTTTCTCTGAAATCAGTGAATGAATGAATGAATGAATGAATGAATGAATGAATGTATCTTTCAAATAAATAAATAAGATTTTTTTGCCTAGGGAGTCGGGCAGTAGCGCAGTGGGTTAAGCACATGTGGTGCAAAGCGCAATGACCACTGTAAGGATCCCGGTTCAAGCCCCTGGCTCCCCATCTGCAGGGGAGTCGCTTCACAGGCGGTGAAATAAGTCTGCTGGTGTCTGTCTTTCTCTCCCCCTGCCCGTCTTCCCCTCTTCTCTTTATTTCTCTCCGTCCTATCCAACAACAACAACAGCATCAATAACAATAATAATAACTACAACAATAAAAAATCAAGAAATAAAAAGGTAAATAAATAAATAAATATTTTTTTAAAAAAGATATTTTTGCCTTAAAATATTACATTCCAGGTACCTGTGAAGAAGAGGTGATTTAAGAACTGCCATGCCTAATCTCTGTTTGTCAGATTCCCTCTTCTGTGTCCCAGTTTACTGATTTTTATCTATTTTGACACTTAAGGAACTGAGTATAATGCTCCCTCTATTTTGGAAGTAATGTGTTATATCTTTCAACAAATATTGGGGGAAAGTGAACTAGAAGAGACTCAGAAACCATTAATATGATTCAGAGACACACAAGAGCAAGGGAAAAACACAAATGTCATCAGAGGAACCCTGGATTTGTCAACTCTTCCTCAAGAACACATCAAAATCCTAAGGAATAGCTACATAGTAATTATAATAATACAATATTTTGTTGTCATAGAGTGCAGTAACTTCATTTTTAAATAGACTTATAGAAAAGGGTCTTGCCAGAGGGTTGGACAACTTGATAGATTTTAGGTAGGTTTTATGATGACTGACATGAGTTTTTGAGGTCAAAGATGATTCCGTGGTGTTCCGTGGTGGGCAATTTAGGGAAATACATATATACATACATGATGTTACAAAAAGAGGGGCAGGCCTTTTAGCCACTAAGTTGCAGGTGTTATCATGTTTACATCCTGACTTTCTTAGTCTGATGACCTCACCAGTGTATCCCCGAATCGTACCTCTCGAGAGCCCTACCCAAACTAGGGGAATATAGAAATAGGCTGGGGGATAGAGATCCAGTTGCCAACACCCACATCTGGTGGAGAAGCAATTACAGAGGCCAGAACCCCCACCTTCTGCATCCACACATAATTTTGATCCATATTCCTAGTAGGGGAGAAATGACAGTGGGGAGATGGCCAGAGGGCTCTTAACTCCAATTCCATCAGGACCTGGAGAGAAAGGGAGAAAAAGGGAGGGACATTTGGATATCATAATAGGTGTATGTGTGAGTTGGAAGAGAAAATGGGGCCATAAGGGGAAAAAGGGCCAAATATAGACAGATAGCTGTAGAAATAATAGTTAAATCAGATCCGCAACCTGGGGCGAACTGCTGTAGCTTTCAATGCAGGGACTGGAGATTCAGAACAGAACACTGGTGTGGAGTTGTATACCTGTTGTCTTGTAATCCTGTAAATCAATATTAAATAACTAATAAAAACATTTAGAAAGAGGAGGTAGTTGTTTAAGTCCCATTAAAAGCATGTTTGGGGACACTGAGCTGTTTGTTTCACATCCAAGAAAAAGAGCAGAGAAGATGGCATTCTATCATTACCTTCCAGCGGTGAATAAGAGAGAGGCAGGCTGGGAATAGGAATCGACCTGTCAATGCCCATGTTCAGCGAGGAAGCAATTAAAGAAGCCAGACCTTCCACCTTCTGCATCCCACAATGACCCTGGGTCCATACTTCCAGAAGGTTAAAGAATAGGAAAGCTATCAGGGGAGGGGATGGGATACAGAGTTCTGGTGGTGGGAATTGTGTGAAGTTGCACTCCTCTTATCCTACGGTTTAGTAAATGTTTCCTTTTTATAAATAAAAATTTAAAAAAATAAATGTTGTCTTTTGTAAGAAAACTCATCTTCCTTTATTTCCCAAATAATGGCTTCCTTAAATGTCATGCCTGACGACTCAATATATCAATCAGAATATGAACACGAGGATACCTATAATCATTTCATCTAGTCTAAAAGCCAAGTATCTGAAAAGTCCCAGACTCTATTATATAGAAGAGACCCAGGTCTCTACTCCCAAAAGGCAACTATTTTAGGAGGAGGAAAGATTGCAGATAAGACTTTTTCACGGCTATCTTCACCCCTGCATATTCTTCGAGGACGGCTTGGTTCAACAAATTCAAGCAGCAGGGCCCTCAGAGCTTTAGCTTGTCTTTGATCCCAGCAATGCCAAGTGGACTGGTTTTAAGGTATGGTTGTTCTTCAAAAGGCTTGATCTCTAGCTTAAGAAAGTAAGTTACGTAGAGATTTTATAGGGATTTTATTTTTGGCTTTAGGAAATAAAACATAAGAGACCCCCTGCCTCTTACAGTCTTCTGTAAATCTCCATCTCTAATTGTTTCTTCCCTTCAAAGCGAATTCCCATGCACTCCATAATGTGCTAGCATGTGTGCCTAATTATCCTTCCCCATCCAGCAAGACTCACTGCAAAATTCGATGGTTTGCAGCCTCTGTTGCCAAGCTGTTTCTGAGAGATGACTATTCATATTACACCACTGTGTATCAAAGAGCAGAGGGCAGGGCAAGGTGGACCAGTTTTGCACGGTTTACAAAGGGAACAAAATCCCCCCCCCCATCACTGCAGCCCCTTACTTGAATGAGTTTGCAGCTTAGAGAGAGGGGGCACTGGCTTTCTGATAAGGGAATCTAAATACTGATTTCTCTGCACCACCACCCACTACCTGATAGAGCACCACATTGCATTTGCTTCAAAAATATCTCTTGTGGAAGCTGGGCGATAGCGCAGCGGGTTTAAGCGCACGTGGCACAAAGTGCAAGGACCGGCCGAAGGATCCTGGTTCAAGCCCCGGGCTCCCCACCTGCAGGGGAGGCCCTTCACAGGCGGTGAAGCAGGTCTGCAGGTGTCTGTCTTTCTCTCCCCCTCTCTGTCTTCCCCTCCTCTCTCCATTTCTCTCTGTCCTATTCAACAACAACAACATCAATAACAACAATAATAGCTACAACAACAACAATAAAAAAAACAAGGGCAACAAAAGGGAAAATAAATAAATAAATATTAAAAAAATAAAAATATATATCTCTTGAGACTGTCTCGAGATGTCCTCTTTCCCCAACAGGCTACCAAATCAGAGCTCCAGGCTGCATTCTTCAACCCACATATCTCCACCCCTACCCTGCTCCTCTGGCGTTTTTTGTCTGTTAAATATCTTACTCCTAACTTTCCTTTTCCAAATCAAACAAGAAGTTTACCCTGGTCTGATTCTCCTATTGCATTTGTAGTATTCTCAGACTTAGACACTGATGCCAACAACTTGTGAAAAACTTTGACCAGGTTTTTCTTGATTCTCTATAGTGTAGTTATAAGTACCCAAAGATGGTACATTTCAAGTTGATAAGAATCATAAATAAGATATATTATGACTAAGTTTTTACTTTAAATCTAAGGAAATACAGAAACTTTGAGCTGGCATTTAAGAGTATAATATCAGCAAATAGCCAATAGGGAAAAAAAAACATCATCTCTCCAGACAATAACTTGGGTCCACCTGCATATTAGATGTCAGGAGAAGGTAAAAACTAGTAATAGGCCTACTAACTTTTTCCAAAACAGAGACCCTAAACCATCATTTGTAACCTTCCACCTTCTGTACTCAACAGTGATTCTGGGCCCATACTCCCAGTTGGATAAAGAATAGGAAAGTTATCAGGGGAGGGGATAGGATAAGGAGTTCTCCAAGTTCCAGCCTCCCTCCCTCCTACCTGCTGGGGAGTCGCTCCACAGGTGGTGAAGCAGGTCTGCAAGTGTCTGTCTTTCTCTCCCCCTCTCTGTCTTCCCTTCCTCTTTATTTCTCTCTGTCCTATCTAACAATGACGACATCATTAACAACAACAATAACTACAACAATCAGAAAAACAAGGGCAACAAAAGGGAATAAATAAATGAAAAAAAAAAGAAAAAGAAAGAAAGAAAGGATATGGAGTTCTGGTGGTGGGAATTGTGTGGAAATGTACCCCTCTTGTCAATGTTTCTATTTTATAAATAAAAATGTAAAAAATAATTTGAATTGACCTACAAGTAGCTTTGAAAAATTTTGGATAGTACTACCAATTCACTGCTCCTTATGGCCATATTTTCTATTTTATTGGATAGGACAGAGAGGCATTAAGTGAGGAGGGGAAGATACAGAGGGAGAAAGAAAGATAGATAGATACCTGCAGAACTGCTTCACTACTGGGAAAGCGTCCCTCCTGCAGGTGGGGAGGAGGGGCTCAAACCCTGATCATTGTGGAGGGTCTTTGTGTTTAGCACAGAGAATACTGATGCCTTAGAACAAGCTGAACACATATCACAGAGTATTTTTTTTTATTCCACACTGTATCTCTCCCTCCCTCCCTCTCTTTTCTGAAATGTACTGGAGTGTCTAAATCTGTGGTTTGTATGTGTTAAGCAGTCTGAATTCACTGTTAAGGAAAATTGAGCTAGAATGACGTCAGACAAGCCACCTTTGGAAACGTCAAGCATTCGCCTCTTGGCATTGAGCCACCCTCAGTGCCATTTGAATCCTTTATAGAACACTGCACTGTCTGCCTTGCAAATCTGGTCACGTCAACATAAGAGGATATTGTCTTCTGGCCTTTGTATTGTGAGGTTAACTAATTTCCATTCCAAGATGCATATCATGGCTGCTTTTTCTTTTTTTTCTTTTTGTCTTTAAAAGAAATCTGTTGCCTAAAGCTAAATATACAGTACTGTGAACATGACAATGCAGCTATTTTTAATTTGTTCTCTCCTTTTAATTACCCTGTTGGTATTATTTTGCAGGTACAATTTGCAACATTCTTGCTGCCACCTAGAGTTTCCCCCGGGCACCACCTGTGAAGTCGGGGCAGGTGTAAAATTACCTGTTTTTCCTGAGATAGAGAGCTCACTGCATTTCTAACCATACTTTGTCAGAATTTATGTAAGAGTGTCAGAAAGGTTTTCTTTTTCTTTTAAACAATAACCATATCATGATTTGCTTCATGAAAATAAAAAGGCCTGCAAGGCACTTATAAAGTCAGTAAATAGGACACTCTCTGCAAACGTAAAGAATTTACTTGGGCTGAAAAAAAATATCCTACACAAACGGGGTCTTAATCATTTCCATAATCAGCAAAATCAGCAATTTATGAAATAAAAAGTAAAAGTATGATTAGTTAAAGCATTTTTACAGTTTAAAATGTATTAACTATGGAAATGGCTGATGTGAAAAGGAAGGTTTTTGAGAAAAAAAATCTAACTCATTTTAAGAGTAATTGACCTCACATCTTGACAACTATTACAACAAACAGCACAGAGGTAACTCTGAAATAACAGCACAGAAAGGCTGAAATGGAGAGGGAACTGCTCTTTAGAGGCTATTTCATACAAAAAAAAAAAAAAGATTGCAATCAAATTCTAGAGATGCCTATGAATCTTAGTTCTCTGTAAGGCAGAGAGAGACCAGCACTAGTGGGACAGAAAGATTATTATCTCTGTAGGAAGTTGGCCTCAAAAGAGAGAAGTGGGTTACACTGGAGACCTGCCAGCAACCTTCAGATAACTGATGGTGCCCGCCTTCATTTATTTTTCTTCATTTTAACTTCTACGTTTTTTGGGTAGCCAAGGGAGAAATTGAAAGGGGAGGGGAAGATAGGGAGAAGGGCAGACACCTACAGACCTGTTTCACAGCTTGTGAGGTGACACTCGTCACCCTTGCCACCTCCCCACAGGTTGCTTGAGGCTCAAACCAGGATCCTTGAGCTTCCTGCTATGTGTGCTTAACTCTGTTTACCACCAGGGGAGCCCTTCCCGCATCATTTCTTTAAATTTTCTAATCACTCCTTGGTATAACATACACACTTCTCCTCCTCTTCCTTCTCCTCCTCATCCTTTCCTTCTCTTTTCCCTCCTCCTTTCCCTCCTCCTTCTCCTCGTCTTCCTCCTCCTCTTCCTCTCCCCTTCCTCTTGTTCTCTTTCTTGCTCTTCCTCTTTCTCAAGGGTTATCACTAGGGCTAGTGTCAGCACTATGAATCTTCTGCTCCTAACAGCCATTTTTCCCCTATTTTATTAGAAATGACAGAGATAAATAGAGATAGAAGGGGAAGATAAAGACGGATAGAAAGAAAAAAAAAGACACCTGCAGACCTGCTTCACATCTCCTGAAGTTTCCTCTTGCAGATGGACAGTTGGGGGCTCGAACTTGGATCCTTGCAGGGGTCTTTGAGCTTAGTACTACGTGCACTTGACAAGGTACAGCACAGCCCAGCCTCCACCTATGCTTTTTTATTTAAAAATTTATGTCACACATCACAGAACTTGTATGTTTATAATTCAAATGGTGAAACAAGAGTTGTGAACTGTGAGATGTAATGTTTTTGCTTGATGAAAGGAACATTTAAAGTTCTTAAACATTCTTAAAGTTGGAAATAAACAATCTGATAAAAACATGGAAAGGTTCACAAATTTGCATGTCATCCTGGAGCAGGGGCTATGTTAATCTTCTCTGTACCCTTCCAATTTTAGTATATGGGTTACCAAAGCAAGCACTACCTTTGCATTCTTTAAATGAGTTCCATGACTCAGGAATGAGGTAGAGTTGAGTGCCACTTTGTCGGGATATAACAGTGTACCGCCTGGCCCTGAGCCTCCAGGAGTGTTACCATTTTTCACATAGCTCATAGCAACACTGGAACCTGATTTTCAATGGACCATCCATTGAACTATTCTGTACATATATTCTTATTTATTTCAAGGAGAGGAGTTTCTTAGAAGGATGACGGATGTAGGTCATTGCAGCTGACCTACAACTGAGAAGGACTGCCAGAGTGGATGCTGGTGACAGTGGCCGGGCAAAAGGGAAGGACCCATCTGATGAGGAAAGCCTGGAAGGACTGGCAGTAAGGGGAAAGAAGTGGTAGCCACAGTTAGCCATTCTCTTCCGTTTGACCTTTCCTTTCCTCTTTTGTTTCTTGTCTAGAATATTTTTTTTCTTTATTGGGATTAATGGATTATAGTCAACAGTAAAATACAGTAGTTTGTACATGTAGAACATTTCTCAGTTTTCCACATAACAATTTAACCCCCGCTCTGCCATTATGGTCCAGGACCCTTTTACTTTGGTGCAGTACACCCCAAAACACTTTTTTTTAAAGAAAAGATAAATAACTACAGCAGCAGGTGTCCTCACCAATGGAACCCCACCTCTCCAAAGCCATACCCAGTAGAGAAAAACAGAAACAGGCTGGGGGTATGGAACCACCTGTCAAAGTCCATGTCCAGTGGAAAAGCAATTATAGAAGCCAGAACTTTCACCTTTCGAACCCCGTAAAGAATTTTGGTCTATATTCCCAGAGGGAAGAAAACATTAGGAGAAGATGACCAGAGGGCTCTGAACTTCAATTATATCAGGACCTGGAGAAAGAAGAAGGTGTGTGTGTGTGGGGGGGGGGAGTGTTCAGAATTGGTAGGTTTGACTTAGAAAGGAAGAGAAGGCAGGGCCAATGGGGGGAGATGGTCACACATATATATAAATCATTGCCAACCCACATCCATGATTTTGGGAGAATTACTGTAGTCTCCAGTGGAGGGAATGGGAACTCAGAACTCTGGTGGGAGGAAAGGTGTGGAATTATACTCATGTTATATTATAATTTTGTAAATCAATATAAATCACTAATAATAAAAAACAACATAGTCTGACAACATTTAAAATTTAACATTTTAAATGAAGCAAGTTGAAAGACCTAAAAGACACCTTAAAGTGCCTCATGAAATAGTTCCTACTTAGACCTAGATACTCTCCTCACCTACTTCCTATTACACTCCGCTCAGTCACACCAAAGCTAACCGTATCAAAGTAAGGACTGCAAAAGCTGAATAAGGGCAAGAGATTGGCATACTTCAATGATGACTGTTTAGTCACTATCAAGTTACCCCATCAGCTGGGACCCTAGTCGGAGAGTCCTGGGATTCCCACAAAAACAGCATGAGTCTAAACCTTGAATAGATCCCTCTCCCCAATTATCACTGGTCATCTCCATCAGGAACAACATAATGGACCCTTTTGGGACAGGACCATGCCCTCAGTGTGGATCAACAATGGTAGAGAATTTCCCATCCTCCAAAGGGGGAATTGGATAACATACTCTATCTACCACCTGAAGAAGATGGGTCCTGAAATTGGTGAAACTCCAAGTGTTCCTACACATGACCACAGAATTGAAGTTCAGACCTACAGGGATGCAGAGGTTACATAGGCTCCTATGCTGAATATGGGCCCCAGATCAAATTAATGGGGGTTACAGTCAACAGTATTTATACACTTTTCCCATATATGGGAGCTACTCTCTTCCCTGATCCAGGTTTCTAGCCCTTTTTCCAGCTATGACACCACCTCCCCAGACAATAACCTTGATCCGCCTGCATATCAGATGTCAGACTCAGACAAAAAAATTAATAAAGCTATGGGCCCTTTGGAATATACCTAAAATAGACCTACTAGCTATTTCCAAAACGGAGACCCCAAATCTTCATCTGCAATAGTCCAGTCTTTACGTTCATGATTAATCAACAATTTGTATGGCTTTATATGTTAACTCTTCTTTCAGCCACCAGGTTCCAGATGCTACCATGATGCCAACCTCACTTCCCTGGACAGACAACTCCACCAATTTGTCCTGCTTCCTCAGGGATCTGCTTCCTCAGAGCCCTGCCCCACTACGGAATGAGAGAGAGGCTGGGAATATGGATGAACCTGTCAATGCCCATGTTCAGTGGGGAAGCAATTACAGAAGCCACATCTTCCACTTTCTGCATCCCATTGTCACCGTGGGCCCATACTCCCACGGGGTTCAAGAATAGGAAAGCTATCAGGGGAGGGGAAGGATACTGAGTTCTGGTTGTAGGAATTATACCCCTCTTAACCTATGTTCTTGTCAGTATTTACATTTTATAAATAAATAAATTTAACAAATACTTAGGAACTAACCAAGGAGTCATCAAAATAGTATGACACTGACAATATGACAGACATATATGAGTCAATGGAATATACTAGAGTTCATAAGCAAGTCCTTCTACATATGTTCAAATATTTTTTGTGGCAAAAGCATCAGGATTACTAAGTGGTAAGAGGGAATCATGGGTATTCCATGTGCAAAATTGGAGTTGAATCTTTAACCGACACTAGAAGTAAAAGTGACATCTAAGTGGGTTTAAATAGAAACATAAACGGATTAAAATATGTAAGTAATATATAAAGCAATGTATTATTACTCAAAACAGTAAAACACATAGAAAGAATAATAGATCAGAATGTAAAAGAATTTGACAATGGTTTCTTGACACCGAAAGCATTGCTAATTTCAATTTAATGTGTAAATTAAGCCCATGAAAATATTTTAAATATGTTTGTGAGAAGATATCCACAGAGTAAGAGGGAAAACCACAACATTATATAAAATATTTTCAGATAATGTATCTGAAGATGGGTCTGTACTTAGAAAATAAAAGAGAATTAAATCTACAAAAAAATCAATTCAAGAATTGAGTAAAGGACTTGAGCAGACACTCTTCAGAGAAAATACAATAAACTTGTATTTTTGAATTCTCGAAATAATCACTATACAATTTTCATTTTGGAAACTTCTATGTATGTAAGATACATGGAAATCTGAAGTGAGTATAAATCTTTGGCTATATTTCTTACAGGAAGAGTTCTAATTCACAAAGAGAAAAGAAAAAAAAATCTACAGTATACACAGAAGCAGATAAGTTTGGCATTGGAGGATCCTGAAATTAATGAAGCATATCACAAGTAGCTCTAAATTCCTTTTTGGGGACAATTTATCAATTTCTTCAAAATATTTTTTTCTCTATTCACTCTGCAAGGCAATCCACAGACCACCAAACAGCACTGCTGCTCAAATATCCCATCTCTCTGACTACAAGGGAAGAAATAAATCAATAAGGTGAAGTTTTAATATACTATGCTCTCCAGCAGTATATGAGCTTTAACTGAACCAACCAGGGAAAGCAAAGTTTACACCAATGGAAGAATTGATCCTAGTGTAACTCAAACACCAGACAACCACTTATAAATAAAGAGGCATAAATTCCTCAAACCATGAGGACATCGTGATGCTGCTATACTCCATTATCTGTGTCATTCCTGCTCAGAAAATATAGTAAAATGATAGCTTCTACTATTTAGATTACGAAGCAAAGGTCAGGGGATAAACACCAGAGTGTCCTCACATGGTCTGAAAAAGCTTCTAGCAAAAAGCAGCATTTGAAGAGCTCGTTTTGAAGGGATAGAATTTGTATCCAGGGAGTCGGGCTGTAGCGCAGCGGGTTAAGCGCAGGTGGCGCAAAGCACAAGGACCGGCATAAGGATCCCGGTTCGAGCCCCCGGCTCCCCACCTGCAGGAGAGTCACTTCACAGGCGGTGAAGCAGGTCTGCAGGTGTCTATCTTTCTCTCCTCCTCTCTGTCTTCCCCTCCCTCTCTCCATTTCTCTCTGTCCTATCCAACAACGACAACAACAATAATAACTACAACAATAAAACAACAAGGGCAACAAAAGGGAAAAAATAAATAAAATAAATATATATATATAAAAAAAAAGAAGTTGTATCCAAAGAGGAAGAAGGAAAAGCTGCCCAAAGACTAGGTATACAGGCAAAGGAAGAGAAGATACAAAATTCAAATATGGCAGGTATGGGGGAAGGGTCACCTTCTAAAAGAATTATTTAAATTAAAATATGCTAATTCCACCAATACGTTTTACTGGATATAAATGATATTCATAATACTCAGTGTAGATTGACATTTATCTGATCAAAACAGAAAAAAAGCTAGATATATTCCCATGTTAAACTCTGACTAATATACAAAATGTACATAAATACTTAACATTCGACTGTTTTATGACAGTCTACAAATACAGTATTTGATGTATTGTAATAAAGTTTAAGAACTGGACTTGCTTTTAAATGATTAAAGACTAATCCCAAAGCTGGATTTTAATTAAGAATGAGAATTTGGGAGTCTTGGAAATGAATTCTTGAGAGTAACTCTATAGACTGGTAAAAACAGATTTGCAATATCTTGACCTTTCCATCAGATTCCCCAGGTCCACTGATTTCTGACTTACATCATCTCCTCTGATTAACTGCTGCTGATTCTTAGTCAAGAATATTTCATTTCAAATGCTATTTATAGATGAAAAGGATATCAAGTATAAAATATTCAACAGTACTGTTTACTGCTTCTGGATACAAATGTGTGTGTTTGTGTATGTTCAGCTGCTTACTTTGTCTTCATTTCTTATATTGATATACTGGTTGTAAGGCTATGAATTTTCCTCTGAGCCACTAGTTAACTGTGTCTCATGGCATAGTCTTCATTATTTTCTGTAAATAATGAGGTTTAAAGTTTTTTTTTTTTAATTTGCTCCTTTTAATTTTGATCAAAGACTATTTGAGGATGGTTTTGTAGAAATTCTAACTATCTTCCTACCATGCAGTATTTTTGCCCTGTATTTACAGTTAACCCCTTCTAATTCAAATACTCTTTGCATTAAAATTGACTGGTAGTCTGGTTGCAGGTATCTAAACATCACGGTCCATTGTTTGCTTATTTGTTACTATTCAGGTGCCACTTCAGTGCATTATTCCCTGGAATTGAATGTTGCTATCCAGAAGTCAGTTGGAGTGCCTGAAAAATAGCTCTTGACTAGCATGTCTGCTTTGTCAAGTACATGACCTACATTTTGGCCCAGTTTCCTCTGAGCTGAAGAAAGCTTTGGTACTGTGGTTCCTTTCCCTCTCTTTCTGCTCCCACCTCCTCTCTCTTTCTTCCTATCTGAAAAAGTCAGCCCAGTGTGGTGAATCACTGACAGGGGAGGATATGGGATATAAAGTTCTGGTGGTGGGAACTGTGTGGAGTTGTACCCCTCTTATCTTATGGTTTTTGTCAGTGTTTCATTTTTATAAATAAAAATTATATAAAAAATCAATGATTATACCTTTTGCTTAAACTACATTTCAAAAGTAAAACATGCCTCTACCTATATTGATTTATATTTTTAGTATAATAGGCATATGCTGAAATTATAGTTTGTGTTTTGAGTTTGGGTACATAAAAGATTCTATATTCAGCTGGAAACCAATTACAGAAACCAGGCCTTCTACCTTCTACATATATATTGACCCTGGGTCCATAACTCCCAGAACAATAAAGAATAGGGAAATTTCCAATGGAGGGGATAGGACACAGAACTCTGGTGGTGGAAACTGTATGGGTTTGTACCCCTATTATCTTACGATCTTTTGATTTAGCTACATGAGTGTCTTAGGCCAGTAAGGTATCAGCAAACAAGACAAATGTAGAGGTTCCTTAAACACACTTGCACAGGGGTCTGCCCTTCTGAAATATTGGCATCATCTCATGAAGAAAGTGACCCAGCCATCCCAGCTTAACACAGCTCATTCTAAATAAACAGCTAATTCTTGCCATGGTGAGCCCAGTTGAGAGTAGACAAACAGCTTAGCCAACACTGAGAATCACAGGGAATACTAAATCATGGATTTCATCCAAGAAATCAAGGAGTCATTATTAAGCGTTATTATAGAATTGATAAACTATAGAGTAAGAGTATGATGTGACTAGAACAAAGTCCCAAACACAGGGAATTGGCTGTGAAAATGAGAAGCAGATGGAGGCTTGAGAAATATGAGGATGCCGTTGGCAAGGACTGAGGGGATGGCAGAGACATTCTTGGCTGAGACTTCAAAGGAGTTGAGGAAATCATTAGTGGCAGACAAAATGGCAGCCCATATTTTATAATGGTAAGACATTAAGTAAACTTGTCAAGTGCCAGTACATGGAAGACAGAATTGTACCTGATGATAGAGTAGGTTTGGCTAATATTTCCTTGAAGGAAGTCGAAAGTGCCAGCTGGCTTCTTTGAGGTACACCTAGGAAAGAGAGATAAGCAAGGGAGAAACAATTTAGCTTTCAGTTGGAATTTATATATGAAGAGGCAGGACAATCTGTCTTGGAAAATAAAACTCTCCAGATTTTGTAATTAGAAAAATATTCTCAGTATTACAGCTGATCTCATGGTGAACATAGTCAGGTATATAGAATATAAAACCACCCTTCCAGACCTCAGAAAGATTTAAAGTGACTCTTAAGAAGTACTCTTAGATCAAATAAAAGGGTTCCTGAGTATTCAAAACGCAGTGATCTTTTTGAGAGCTACTACCTTCTCTCTGAAGCTGCCTCAAGAAACTAAAGCTGTCATACCCCTGTCTATCTTCCACTTCTTCTTTTGGCCAATGGAGATTATTGGCAGGACAAAATTTTCACAAGTGAATTAAATACAAAAAAAAATCATCTGAAATTAATAATACTGGTACATTAAAATTAGAACAAGGCCTATTTCAAAAAAGAGCTTCAGATGTGAGTTTGAGGAAAAAATTAAGTTCCAGCTACAGACAAGGGAATTCATTGAAGATGTTAAGGGCATTCAATAAATTTGAATGAAAAAGAAGAGTGACCATTTGAAATTGAAAGTCGTCTCTGGTCTCCCCCTCACCACATGCAGAAAACATGTTGATAAACCATTGCAAAGATTTGAGAGAAAAGGAAAAGTCACTTAAAGAACTGAATCGAGAATCTACTGGACAGAGTTCTGGGTCATGTACAAAGAAAAAAATAGATTAAGAAATTGCTCCAGATAACACCACAGAGTTTTGTTCAAAGAACATGATCTGCATAAAAATACCTAAAGGTTCAACTAGATTTAAAAATTCCTATGGACTAGTGACTTCTAATTCTTCCTCTTTGAAAATAAATATTTATTTATCAATAAGTAGATGATAGGTAGATAGATAGATGATAGATGGATGAAATTTGCAACATCACTCTGGAATATGAAACACAAGGGATTGAACTTCATCTCTTATGCACACAAGGTAGCTCTGTAACGGGAAGCCTGCAGGGTTGCTAATTCTTTATCATTTAACTAGGAATGTATGTTGTATTTATGCTATTCCTATGGGAGAATGTAGAACAGATATGGGTCTCTAAATCAATAGCAGCTTCATCCAAAGAACTATTTCTGAGAAA
Source organism: Erinaceus europaeus (assembly GCF_950295315.1). Lineage (NCBI taxonomy): Eukaryota > Metazoa > Chordata > Mammalia > Eulipotyphla > Erinaceidae > Erinaceus > Erinaceus europaeus. The sequence goes on along the minus strand of NC_080164.1, from coordinate 11,586,461 downwards.
TCTTACTTCAACCTTACAAATAAAATAAACTTTTTTTCCTAATGGATTTTATCATGATCTTTAGGAATTGACTATATATATAGTGGTTGTATCAGGGATGCTCAGTGAATCTCAACAGTCTCTAACCTGTATGGGCTCATATCACTTGGACTCTGAGCCTGGCCATATGTGTTTACCTTGTGTTATTTTGTTTTGCCTTGCCATTGTCTACAAGAAAATATGACATAAAGCGTGAAGAAACACTTGCATATCGGACTTGGTCTTTTTCATTGCTGCCATTGTCATTTCAAGGAGCCTGACCTAGATTCACTGAATGTGGAAGACCACACTGAGAGGCTGGCCTAATTGTACCAGCTATGCCAGCTGACCCCAGACCCAGACAGTCCATCAGAAAACTGAAGCTACACAAGGACTCTAGGCAATCCTAACAACAGAATTTGTGAGTCAGTCAACATAATTGCAAGTAGAACTGCATGACCATTATTTTGAATCCCTAAGATTTGAGATGATATTCTCATAGCATAATAAACAACATTGCTCCTTAAGGTATTCCCTGTTCCCCTTTTTAAATGTTTTATTTTAATGAGGGACAGATACAGAGAGAAGGTCAGGTCACTACTCAGCTCTGGTTTACTGTGGTGCTGGGGATTGAACCCGGGTACAAAGAACCTCAAGCATGAAATTTTTTTTTTTTGTATAACCTTTATAATGTCTTTTCAGCCCCTCATCTCCCTTTGTATTTTATTATATATTCATTATTTTGTGTCAGTTTTTTTTTTTTTTGCTGGAATTTCATTCTTGCAGGATTCCACCATATTCCCTTGGGCATTTTAATTTTCTTTCCAGATAGAGGGATAGAGACAGCTAGAGCAGGATAGTTATGATAGTGTCAGCAACACTCATGACTTGCATGGGCATTGCTTTCTCATGTGGTGGCCAGTGGCTCAAACTCCAATCGTCATGCACGAAAAATGTGCATCTCATGGCTTGAACTATCTCTGGACCCCCTTAATTTCATTATTTATGTGGTGGCAAGGAACGGACATCATAGCATTGCTGAGTGACCACCTCAGTCCAATCTCCTCATTTTCCATTTCTTAGATCAAGAGAGAAGGTAGTGGGAGAGACAGAGAGGAGGGAACATAAAACCACTCTCAAATTCATAGAGTTCCCCTGTGCTGATGCTGTCTGTGGTGTGTCTGTGTAGTGTTGAGGCCCAAATTCAAGGGCTCTGGTGTGAAATCTGTATAATCTACCAGCTGAATTCTATGCCTGAATTCTTTTATCCCCTGGAAATACAATATTCATCTCTTAATATTCTATATTTTATGTTTTCTTTTTCTTATGTACCCCCATTACTAATTATGTGTCCTTCTGTTATTTTGTCTTTATACTGTTATTTTGTCTTTATCCAGTATCTTCCTGAAATTCTTACTGGAAGCTGGATGATTAGCTTCTTACCACTAATTATTTCATTTGATACTTTAAAGTTCTTATTTGATGTAAGATATCACTTCACTTGTCTTTGATTTCTAGCTACAGTTTTTTTTGTTGTTGTTATTTTTCCTTTGAGCTTTCTTCTTCTTCTTCTCCTCCTCCTTCTCCACCTCTTCCTCCTCCTCCCCATCCTCCTCCTTCTCCTCCATGTTCTCCTCCTCCTCCTCCTCCTTCTTCTCCTTCTCCTCCTCCTACTCCTCCTCCTCCTCCTCCCTGTCCTCCTCCTCCTCCTCCTCCTCCTCCTCCTCCTCCTTCTTCTTCTAGGAGAGCTTCTACTATTATATTACAGACATATTTCTATGGCATATTTCTATAGCTGTTTAACTGGTTCCTTTACTTCGGAATACCAACAAGTAGGATTTTTACTGAAACATATTTTAAAGAGATGAAGAAAAATGGAGCTATGACAATAACCTATTTTTAAAACAGTGATTTTTGATAATTATCTTTTCTTTGCAACTCAAATTTTAAATCTGCTAAAAATTCTGTCATTGGTTTTATAAGCTCTATGCTTTCTTTGACGATTCCAATGCCACTTGCAGTCACTAAAAACACAACCTTTTAATTTCCAGTGATCTATTTCTGTATAGTCTATACTAGCTTGCTTACTTGCTTATGCATTGATGTTGGAAGAGATAAGTTCTTCCTGCTGCACTTAGACACATAGTTTGATCTCAGTCCATCTCATACACGTTTGAGAGGCTGGGTTCTCTGAGTAGTAGTGAGTCCTGTCTGGGCAGCATTGAAACTTGGTCTGAAAATTCTCCATTTCTTCGTTTTACCACCTCTTCTTCCCAGGAGACCTAACAGTGTTTTTTGTTTTGTTTTGTTTTGTTTTGTTTTGTTTTCTGGTTCCTGTGCTTCTCAAAGTATTTAATACTCTGGAGTTGAAAGTTTTACTATTTTCATAGCTCACAGGATGTGAGTTTTGTTTTTCATTGATATTCATTTTCTTTTCATTTTTCAAATTTCCAGGAGAAATGAGAAATGGTGAACTTATCCACCATATGATGTCAATTAGAAGCCTCTTCTCATGGTTTCTTTCTTTCTTTTTTTTCAGTGTTAAAATCCAATTCAATATAACAAGCATTCATTGATACCCACTGTGTTTTAGAGCTTGTGATAAACTTTTAATTAGGTATCAAAATAATGCCCAATCAAGGCAACTGGTATCTAAGAGACTATAACTAAAGCCAAACATAATCATATATTTACAAGGAAGAATAATGATGGTTAGTTGAAGGATCCTCAGCCCTAGGTATCTGTAAATCAAAAAAAGAACTTGTGTTTGATCTATCTCATGGAACGTGGAAAAGATCTTATAAGAAAGGACTACATTAACTTAACAATTTTATTATTGATGAATATTTTCTTCTAAATAAATTAAGGCACATGATTGCATAGAGATCATTGAATCAGAATCATTGCACTATTTTGAAATGTAATGTGCCTCCCCCATTGTTGGGAATTATGAGAACACATTTATCTATCATTAAGATCAAAGTTATTATCTTTGTTAGTAACCAGTATGCATTAATCTAGGGAAATTGTGTATTTCTCATCTCTAATCTAAATCTCAGTATGATTGAATGTAAGAACCCTGTGGTGAGGGGTAGACATGCAGCTTCCTGGGCCAGTGGGGGGTGGGAGTGGGTGGGAGGGATGGGTCACAGTCCTTTGGTGGTGGGAATGGTGTTTATGTACACTCCTAGCAAAATGTAGACATATAAATCAGTAGTTGATTAATATGAGAGGGGGAAAATCAATTGTCCGTCTCAAAGTTTTTCAAAACACAAACTGAATCTTTTTAATATATAGGCTGTGTATTTGATATGCGGGCTCTCTCAAAAGCCTAGACCAAGTAGATTTGAAGCATCCAATAGCACATCTATATACAAGATACTGGGTACTGTACAGCAAACCCTAACAAAAGGACTTTTCAAAGTTAACCCAATTACCAAATAATGTGATGATAACATTAACTATCTATTATAGTCTTTTTGAACCCTAAGACAGCATCTCCACTATAGAGCCCCTACTTCCCCCAGTCCTGGAACCCTTAGATAGGGCCCACTTTCCCATATGCATCTCCCAATCCATACCAAATAATATTGCATCCGCCGATCACAACCTAACCAATGCAACAATTGCCACCTCAACATGCTTCACCTCAGACTGTGTCCAGAGACTTCACGAGTGGAATGACAACCCTTCAGCTTCATTACTCGGGTGAGACCCTTCCTTTTATAGTACACTCTAATTTCATCTCAGGTGGTTCACTTTCTAACAAAGTCCCATAACCTAGATATACACCAGTTTCTGTGAGAAAGAGCTTATGTTCACATGTATCCATAAACTACTGCAAAATATATACCTGAAAGCAGAAGTACACTAGAGTTTGCAGTGAGTACCTGCTAACACTTCCTCTCCACTATTCCAAGCTTGGGATCCATGATTGCTCAACAATTTGTTTGGCTTTGTATGTTAACCCTCTTTTCAATCACCAGGTTCCAGATGCCACCAGGATGCTGGCCAGGCTTCCCTGGATTGAAGACCCCACCAATGTGTCCTGGAGCTCAGCTTCCCCAGAGACCCACCCTACTAGGGAAAGAGAGAGGCAGACTGGGAGTATGGACTGACCAGTCAACGCCCATGTTCAGCGGGGAAGCAATTACAGAAGCCAGACCTTCCACCTTCTGCAACCCACAATGACCCTGGGTCCATGCTCCCAGAGGGATAGAGAATGGGAAAGCTATCAGGGGAAGGGGTGGGATATGGAGATTGGGTGGTAGGAATTGTGTGGAGTTGTACCCCTCCTACCTTATGGTTTTGTTAATTAATCCTTTCTTAAATAAAAAAAAAAAAAATTAAAAAAAAAAAAGAAAATGATGGTGATTTTTACATAGCATGTTTTTTTGGGAGAGAAAGCACGATACTTTATTTTATTAGGGGATTAATGTTTTACAGTCAACAGTAAATACAATATTTTGTACATGTATAACATTTCCCAGTTTTCAACATGACAATACAGCCCCCTACTAGATCCTCTGTCATCATGTTCCAGGACCTGAACCTTCTCCCACCCACCCCAGAGTCTTTTACTTTATTGCAATACTCATCTCCAGTCCAAGTTCTGCTTAGTGATTTCTCTTCTAATCTTGTTGTGTTAAAATGGAAACTTGCAAGGGTTTAGCACAGTGGTTATACAAAGAGGCTGTCATGCCTGAGGCTCCAAAGTGCCAGGTTCCATCCCCTGCACCATCATATACTAGAGCTGAACAGTGCTCTGGTAAAAAGAATTAATTAACTGATTAATTAAAATGGAAACTTAAAGCCAGTGAAATAGCTGATTTGCTTGATGATGAACGTGACCCAAATTCAAAATTGACCCCTCCTTCATTGTGGGAAGCTACTGTAAGGTGGTCTTTTTCACTCCCTTTCTCTCTGTCTCTATAAAAAAAAAAAATGGAAACCTGGGACCTAAGAGAGAACTCCCTGTGGATCCTGGTCTCACTCTGCTCAGGCACTAACAGCAGCTCCACATGGGAGGTACTAAGCAACCAAGGGAACTGCAGTGTTCCAGGTGACTTCATTTATCTCCTTCTATCTGAATTCAAGGAGTGCTAAAAGTAGTCAAGTCACGTGGCACACCTGGTTGAGTGCAAGTGTTACAGTACACAAAGACTCAGGTTCACGCCCCTGGTCCCCACCTGCAGGGTGGAAGTCTTTGTAAGTAGTGAAGCTTTTGCAGGTGTCTCTCTGTCTCTCTCCCTCTCTATAACCCCCTACCCTCTCGATTTCTGGCTGTCTCTGTCCAATAAATTAATAAAGATAATTTTTTTAAAAAAAATCACACATGTCTAAGGTTATGGCTCTCAAGAAAACTCTTTTATTTTCTTGAATCAAAAAGAGAGAGGAGATAGTATATCTTTTCTGTGAATTCTAACTTGGAATTTAAGTATTTGAAATTTACCAAAACTCAAGTTTCCCAACACAAAAGTGTTGTTTTTTAAATATTTTACAACATATAAATAATAAGTCTATAAGATTTATTTTTAAATAATTGTATTGGGAAAATAATGGTTTTAGGATAGTTATTGACAAATGAGAAACTTTACCTTCTATGAGTTATGCACACAGCCCAAGTTTTTCTTCACCATCTTGTCATGGGGACCCTATGTTCTCTGCCCACTCCAGTCAATCTCCCTCTAGTCCAGAGTCTTTGGCTTTGTTATACCTCACCCAGGTCAGTTTCCTCCTTTTTTTTTTTATTTTTTTATCTTTACTTGTTTCTTAAGAAGCACCTATAAGTTATAACACCTGTCTTTTGTCCTTCTCCTCCTGACCTGTCACATAGTATAGTTACTTCACATTCTGCCCAAGAAGAAGAAAATATTTATCACATTCCCAAACCAAATACGTAAATGAAGAGGTTAACTGAAACCACACATCTTAAAAATTCTGGGGCTGGTTGTCCCATTTGTTAGTCTGAAGGAAGTAGGGTCGCTTCTATCACAGTTGAAATTGTTATCATCTTTATGAAGTTATATATTAAGTAATAGAGAACTGGCAAGCAAATGATCCATTATCAATAAAAGACTGGACAAACCCCTGGAACATTCACATTCCAGCAGGTTTCGAGTCTCCATCTCTGAAAAGGTCTTTCAGAAAAATGGCATATGTTGTTGAGATCTGTGAATCATGGGACAAAATCCTTGCCAACCCAAACCCTAGTGGTAGAAATCCCCCCACTAATGTGGGTGTCTATGGGATAGCTTTAGGTCTGTAGAGTTATGGAATAGTATTTTAGGGGGAAAAAGAGCTACTTAATTCAGCTCCACTCATTTCTTCCCAGATGGTTATTCAGGGATAGCAAAAATCTCTGTCATAATCCTGGAAGAATTAGAGTCTAAGGCCATGAAGGTTGATTAAACTTTATCAAAGCCAGGGTCTTAAATGACTGCCTGTATAAAGGCTCCCATAAAAAATGTCAAAATCGGATATTAGGTTACTCTCTTCTACCCCAGAATTTTATTAGTTTTCCAGAAAAGAAAAGATAATTTAGAGTACCTCATTGAATTTCAGGAAAAGTCTTCACTCTTTTGAGAGAGGGAAGTGAAAGCCCATTCTCAGAATACTTATCAGAGAAAGATTTATTCATAGAGTCCTTGGAAGATTATTTTTGGCCCTATGAATGAAGAAAATCTTCTGAATCGAGCTTTGGATGAACTATTTTAAATGGCACTAAAACTCTGTGAGCAATTTTGGATGGGTTTCCATTTTAGAGGAGGAGTTTGGAAGCAAACAAATTTTGCAAACTTTCAAATATTGGAGGAAGAACTTCTGAAGACTGGAGCCTTGAGTTACTGAGCCTGCCAGTTTGTGGCAAAAATTTGCATAAATATGTAACAGGCTTTTTTTAATGCTAACTCTTCTCGGTAAGACTTTCCATGCAATTTATTATTATTACATGTTGAGAAATCTGATAGTATTCATACTCTGAAATTATTTACACTTTCACATGTAGTTCTTTAGGAGTTTTGGTTACTTATTTTGTTCCACTACCAGAAGGGAGTCTAATGAATGTTCTTCTGAGTTGTAAAGGTTCTTAATTCCATCTGTCAAAGATTATCATTTCTCTTTGTTTTCAAGTGATTCTTTTACAATATTACATATTAAATTGTTACATGGAGGGGCTGGTTGGTACACACCTATGACTGCACATATTACCATGCTCTCAGGACCTGTATTCAAGTCTCTGGTTGGGCTCCACCTGCAGGGGGGGGAGGTTCAGGGGTAGTAAGCACTATTACAGCTCTCTCTCTCTCTCTCTCTCTCTCTCTGTGTGTCTTTCTGTAGCTCTCTCCCACCCTCTTTCCCACTTCCATATCTATTTCTCTCTGTCTCTATTCAAAAATATTTTAAAAGGAAAAATAATAAAGGCCACAAGGAAAGGTAAATTCAGTGAGCAGGCAACAAGCCCCAGCAACTAAGCTACTGGAGAAAAAATAAAATAAGATCAAATAAAGATAAAAGAGTTATGATGTAGAAACAATATTCCTAGTAAATTTGTTTTTAAAATTAGAGAACAGTAGAAAAATAGTGAAAGAAGAGATGAGGGGATGAAAGGGTATGAAGCATCATGCTAAGGATGTTTACATACATAAAAGATGTAGAATTTATTACCCAATCAGTAACTACGAAAAGGTAAATCAAGGTCAAAATGAAAAATGTAACATGAGGCATAATCTAATGGTAGAATTATATGTTTGATCAAATAAGAAATTTTGGTAGTTCAAATAAGTACTATAGCGACAAGTTTAATATTGACATTACTTCAAACTATTCCAACTTAGCCCTTACTCATCTTGAACTTTGCTGACATCTGAGTATAAGTGAGTTTAACTTTAGAGACCCATTCATTTTTTTTTTTTTTTTTTGCCAGAGTACTGTTCAGTTCTGGCTTGTAGTGGTGTGGGTTATGAACCAGGGACCTAGGAGCCACAGGCATGACAGCTTATTTGCATTACCATTATGCTGTCTCTCCCTCACCCATTCTTCATGCATTCTAGATGTATATCACTCTGGACATTGTATAATTTTCTAATCTTTCAAATACAGTTATTTGAAGTAAATTAAAGTGATGTTCTGAGATTATATGACTTTACTAGAAATAAAACGAACTCTGCTGTTAAAAACATTGCATTCATAAGCATTCAAATTAATCATTACACAGTTTTTCCAGTGAGTCTCCTAAGAATTGTAATTTACAGGGTCCAGGAGATGGTGCACATAGTACTAGGTGCAAGGACCCACTCAAGGATCCCGGTTCAAGCCCCCTGCTCTCCAGCCATGGGGCGAGGGTCACTTCAGAAGTAGGTTTGCGGTTGTCTATCTTTTTCTCTCCTTCTCTATATTCCGCTCCCCTCTCAGTTTCTCTCTGTCCTATTCAAAAAACTTGAAAAAATGGCCACAGGAGCAGTGGATGCATAGTTCAGACAGAAAGCTCTGGTGACAACTCTGGAGACAAAAAAGAAAAAGAAAAGAAAGAGAATTTGCTAAGCACATTTTGACAGCCCTCGTGCCTATCATGGCTCCAGCACAGGACAAAGCAACGCACTATCCAGATGAGCTATTCATCCAGTCCATTTTTTTTTTTTTTTGCTTCCAGAGATATCACTAGGGCTCAATGCCTACACTATGCATCCCCTGTTTCTGGTGGCCATTTTTTTTCCCATTGTTGTTGCTGTTGCTGTTGTTGTTGGATAGAACAGAGAGAAATTGACAGAAGAGGGGAAGACAGAGAGGAGGAGAGAAAGACAGTCACCTGCACACTTGCTTCACCACTTGCCAAGTGATGCCTCCCTACACCCACAGTTGGGGAGATGGAAATCCTTGCTCTGGTGCTTACGGTTCACCCTATGTGCACTCAACCCAGTGTGCTATGTAGCCTGGTCCCCCATGCAGTATGTTTAGAATCGACAGCATACTGCTAAAATATTTCCCATAACTATTCAACAAAAGTATTTTATTCATTACTACAAAATCAAAACATATACAAAAAATAGAGAAAAACACTATAATGAATATTGAGCTAAATAGCCGACCTCATCTCTGTCCTCATTTACTTTTCTGCCTCCCATGTCAGGTTATTTCTAAAGGAGATCAGCACAACTTTTATTTCAGTAGTAAACATTTCAGTATGTATTATGAAAAGATAAACATTTTTGAATGCCTCAATGTCATTATCACCCAGAACTATTTAAATGATTAGTAATAATAATCAAATATCTAGTCAGTACATATATCTCCATGATTATCTCACAAATGATTATTTGATAGTTTGTTAAATAAGTGCCCCAGTTTTCATCAGACATTTGGTTGATTTGTTTCATAAATCTCTTATAATCACACATCTCACATGATTCTCTTTCTTGCCAATTTGTAGCAGTATACCACTGACTTACATGCAATATGGATATAATGCAAGTTATTTGATTCTCTTACTGAATATTTAACTTACTTCCAGGTTGTCTCTTATTAAACAATGTTCTGGTGAATATGCACATAGACAAATCTTTGAACACACCTAGAATTATCCTATTAGAATTAATTCTTAGAAGTGGAATGCCTCATGGGTTTCTTTAAAGCTTTTGATACAGCTTGTCAAATGACTCTTCAAAATGATTAAGCTAATTTACACTCCTACTAGCAGTCTGAACATATCTGTGCCCCCACTCCCTCATAAACACTGTGTAACATCCTTATTTTTAAATATTTCCCAATTCGACAGAACAGAAAAAGAAAGAAAACAGTTCTTGCTGTTTTAATTTACATTTTTGGAATTAAAGAAAAGAGTGAGTGTCATGGATTCTTTAATCCTTTTTTAGTGCTTCTTATGGTCAGAGATCCACCTTCTGATGTTTTTCACAAAGGAGATAGTCACTTAAAGGACAGGAAAACACAAATATATCTTATACCACAGTTTTGGACATAAATTATGTCCATGGTTAATCTATGAATGGCAAAAAAATAAATTTATTTATTTTCTTGCCCTAGGGTTATGCTATATTTAAGTGTTTTAAAAATGGAGCACCACACCTATGAACATGTAATCTTTGACAAAGGGGCCAGGACTATTAAATGGGGAAAGCAGAGTCTCTTCAATAAATGATGTTGGAAACAATGGGTTGAAACATGCAGAAGAATGAAACTGAACCACTGTATTTTACCGAATACAAAAGTAAATTCCAAGTGGATCAAGGACTTGGATGTTAGACCACAAACTATCAGATACTTAGAGGAAAATATTGACAGAACTCTTTTCCGCATAAATTTTAAAGACATCTTCAATGAAAAGAATCCAATTACAAAGAAGACTAAGGCAAGTATAAACCTATGGGACTACATTAAATTAAAAAGCTTCTTCACAGCAAAAGAAACCACTACCAAGTCTGAGTTTCCCCCCTTATGCTCACCTCGGTTGAGAGAGACTTACCAAGAGGTTATCTTCTCAGACCTCCATCCAAGGACGGGGGGTGGTTCTCCCTAAGCTCTATTAGGCTTACACATGGTCCCAACAGGCAGTATCACATGGTAAGGAGTCAAGATGAGAGGCATGAAGAAACACAAGTAAAGGCCCAGAGGAAAAATTCTCCCAGAACTAGGAGAAATACATATTTTTGAAGAGAAGGGGGAACTGAGTCAAACTACTATGCCTCTCAAGGAAGATTGGTTTTAAAATGAGTGCAGCCTAGAATGTTCCCATCTATGACTAAGGAATATGAGCTTACACTGACAGGAGCTTGGAGGTTATACAGTCCCCTGTGCTGAGTATGAATATATATGCCTTAGGTCAGATCGATGGGGTTAACAGTTAATGGTATTTATATATTTTCCTCATGTTTGGGAGCTACTCTCTGCCCTGATCCAGCTTTCTAGTCCTATTCTCAACTCTGATACCAACTTCCCAGACTTTATTCCACCTTCCACCTGCATGTTAGCTCTCAGACTTGGGAAAAAATTACTGAAGTCATGGGTCCCTTGGAATATATCTAAAATAGACTCCCTAGCTTCTTCCCACACCAAGACCCCTATTTTTTATTTATTCTATTACCACCTTTGGGTTTCTGTTTATTGAACAATTTTCTTTATATATTACTGTCTTTCAGCCACCATACTGCAACCACTATGATGATGTGATTCTGACCACCCTGGTCAAAGGAGCGACCTCACCACTGTGTCCAGGAACGTCACCTCTCCAGAGCTCTACCCCACAAGAGAAAGGTAGAAACAGGCTGAGGATATGGATGGACCTGCCAGTGTCCATGTTCAGAGGAGAAACAATTACAGAAGCCAGACCTCCCACCTTCTAAACCCCATAATGATTTGTGTCCATACTCCCAGGGGGGATAAAGAACAGGGAAGCTGCTAATGGAGGGGATGGGATATGGAACTCTGGTATTGGGAACTGTGTAGAACTGTACCCCCCACTATCTTCCAATCTTGCTCATCATTATTAAATCACTGTTTTTTAAAAGAACTAAACTTGTCCACTATTTTAATTCAGCCCTTTATGCCTAATGTGATCTTTGATCTATTTATTTTTAAGCCAGTGGGATCTGGATTGACTTCATTTAAAGGGTAGTTAGAGATAAAACGGACCAGATGGTTTTGAAAAAAAAAATGAAAAAGATCACAACGTTATTGATTGTACGCTTGTTGCTTTGTGAAGAAGAAGGTCCCTCTTTCTGAGAATATCTTCCTTAGCCTCTGTTTCATCCAGTGCCTTTCCCCTTAGTCAGGATCTCCTTTCTCTTGGGTCAAAAATCTCACTCACCCTGAAAATAACTATAGTACCAAAACATTTTATTCAATCTGCTCAGAAAATAACCTAAACACAAAATTCTATTTTGTTTACCACCTTGATTGACTTCTCTAGAAGGATAGCATTTATACAAATATTACTTGGAAAATGGACTGCTAACTAAACTTACATGGTACTATTGAAATTACCAACGGAAGTTAGATAGAGTGGTGGATTGATAGACATATGATAGATAAGTAGATAGATCATTGATATTCTCTATGATCTATAAAACAACATTTTATAAACCAGCCCTCAGAGAACTGGGGAAGGCTTAGATTGTTTTTGCAAGAGATATATTTTGAGAAATCTTCTAACATTTGGTCTACTTAGTAATTATTGTATAAGAGGAATTTTGTAATGAAGAATTCTTATGTACTTCATCTAACCCAAACTTCTCAAATTTGCTTAACCATAGTGTCAGAGCTGCTGTTTTGTTCAATTAATGGGACACCCATCAATGTATTTATTAAGCAGGACTGCTTGGCAAGCTCTGTTGCAGAATTTTGATTGTGGTATTTGGAATGCTTATCACACATTTCAGTGTTCTAGACTCAGGCATGGCTATCTTTCTTTTTTTAAATATATATTTTCTTACTTAATTTTTATAAGATAGAGGCAGAGAGAATTGAGAGGGGAGAAAGACATAGAGTGGAAAAAGAAAGAGAGAGATACATGCAGCCCTGCTTCACCACTTGTGAAGCTTCCCCTCTGCAGGAGGAGACGAGGGGCTTGAATCCGGGTCCTTGCACATTGTAATTTGTGTGTTGAACCAGGTACACCATCACCTTCCTCACATTTTCTGGTAATCTTTTCTTAGTTCTCTATTGTTCTATTTTAGCAACCCTACATCCATCCACTCTAGTATCTCCGATTTCATTACTAACAAGAGTGTATTTCCCCTTGGTCACAAGTGTTTCATAATATCTCATGTGCTTTTACATGCCATTCACTATTCCTAAAACATTTGTCAGTCCCTCCAGTAAATCCCCACATAGTCTGGAACACAGAATTCATGTGAAAGACCTGTCAAAAATTTTATCTTAGCAACTATAGAAATTCATTGGTTCTTTTTTGGTATACTATTCCTACTATGGAATCTGCATGCTCCTCTGGTTCCCTGTATAGACTTTTCACCTTAAAGGCAGGAAAATACATGTAATTCATTACTTTATTAATACTAGTCAACCCATTATCAGATCCTTAGAAAGAGTCCATGTCTACTTTATTTATTTATTTTTTTTACTCTCTTCTCCAGAGTTATCACTGAGGCTCAGTGCCAGTGCCGTGAACTCAGTGCTCCTACTGTTTTTTTTTTTTTTTTCCATTTTATTGGATAGGTCATAGAGAAATTGAGAGAGCAGGAGGAGATAGGGAGAGAGAAAGATAGATACCTGAAGACCCACTTTACCAGTTTTGAAGTAGTCACCCCCTGCCTATGGGGAGCTGGGGGCTCATCCATGATCCTTGAGCTGTGCTTTGCACTATGTGTCTCCATGTCTACTTTTTAAAAATTTTGCCCCCAGAGTTACTTCTGGGACTATGTGCTCAAGGGCTATTTTTCCCCATTTTCTCTTTTCTGTTTTAATGGGGACAGAGAGAAACTGAGAGGGAACACTGTGAAAAGAGAAGAGAGAAAGAGACATACCTGCAACACTGCTTCACCAGTTGTGAACACCCCCTCCCCAACAGATGGAGACCAGGGGCTATAACCTGGGTCTTTGTGTCAAGTAACATATGGTCTTCTACTAGGAGCTCACCTCCCAGCCTCTCCCATATCTATCAGTCATTTTGCTAATCTAACAAGGTGATTTTTAGTGAAGTCATAAGGAGCAAATATAGCATGTATCTGTCTCTTAGTGGGCATCTCTTTGCAATACTTTAAGACTGCACTATGCTTTCATTACAGAAAACAAATAAGAATCTTAAAAATTAATTTATATTGATATGATGAGACATCTGTGCACATGTATGGGTCATTCTCTTAATCTGATTGTGAATGAAGTCAAAGAATGACAAAGTTAGATGAGCCATTCACACTGTCTAACTCTGTAACTCCTACATCTGACTTTACTCTGGCGCTTCTGTGGAGACTTCTTTGTTGATAATTTTAATTAATTAATTAATTAATGTATTTATTTATTTATGAGAAAGATAGGAGGAGAGAAAGAACCAGTCATCACTCTGGTACATGTGCTGCCAGGAATTGAACTTGGGACCTCATGGTTGAGAATCCAATGCTTTATCCACTGCACCACCTCCCAGACCACCTTTGTTGATATTTAAACAACACATCATTTAGGTTTGGTTGTGCATACCTGAACAGTAAAATCTACAACATGAACTACCAATTGTTGATAAATTCACGTTATAAGGATCACGGGTGCTTTGTAGAAATTATTTCCTATCTTCAGAGATGACAGAGGTGTTATCTCTCTCATAAACGATAAGAACTGGCAGTGTGGAAGATACTAGCATATTAGTCTCAGCATCTGTAGTAGTTAGCTACTTCTCTTGGTCTTAAATTGCTTTTTTAAAGATCCAGTGATATCAGTCACCTGGCATCATGATAACATATAAAAGGTACAAATGGAAATTACATCCTCATGAATAAGAAGACAATGATTCAGTGTGTTGCCCTCACAGTCACCCTGCTATTATGGGATAGTGTATCTTACAATTCATAAGGAAATCTGGAGTCTTTGGTAAACCATCTGAAAAACAGCGCCCTCAACTGTTATGATCAACTCAGATATTCAGAGAACTAAATCCCGCCCAGAAACAAAAACAAAAACAATATGTTAATCTTCCTATGTTTAGTAGTACTACTTGGAGAAACAAAATGTCTTCTCCTACTGTGTGAATCATTTGCATTCAGACTTGCTGAAATCAGTGACTAGAAGCAACACGAACTTTATGAATTTAGAGGGGTTAGTATCTTATAAGGTTTCTGGATATCATTCAGATTGTGGAGATTCAAAATAACTGCTTAAGTTAAAATAACATGAGTAGCCAACATCAACTATTAATTTATATACACTCATTTATCTACAGTCAACCAATTATGCAATAAAACCTAGCACTGAATGCTTACTCTGGGCCTCTGAGCAGGATGATGTTGAGAGCTCACGGAATTTTCAATAAAGTCCACAATTTGAAGGAGTTTAAGTTATTGTGCAAATGGAGGGCACATGGACAAATCATTAAATGTAGAGAAAACAATTGCCTTCAGTGACGTTTTAAAGGTAATGATCTTCAAGCTTAGAGGAACACAGTGGAATTATTCTCCTACAAATGCACTTGAACTCAAACCACTGGGAAACTGGTATCTGTGCTGCCCAACACAGAAGCCACTAATCACAGGTGACTGCTAAGTGCTTAGAATCCAAAACTTTTACTTAAGACACACTGCTTATTTACACAACTCATCCAATTTTGAAGATCAAGTACGGAATAGCAATATAAGACATGCCACATATGATGTGCCATTGATTACTCACCAAAATAGTATATGGGATGGGGTTATAGTGAACATGACTACCACTATTTTCACATGTTCCTCTGTAGAGTTTTAATGTTGCTTTCTGAAAAATCTTTAAATTGCATATGTGACTCAGATTCTATTTTTTCTGGCTACCAGTGTGATCATTTACATGCACACCAAGTATTTCAGGCTGCCTCACACATCTATTCCTACCACTTTCCTATACCGCAAAAAAGAGAAAAAGAAGTGGAATTAAAATCACTTTTCTCCAAATCCCTTGTAGTATGGTTTCAGAGATGTACTAAGTCTCCTTAATTAGAAACATAAGAAGACTTACATAAGGAACTAAGAAGGAAAGATAAATGCATCATGTCTAACAGTCCAAATTATAAGAGAAGTAGCAAGGTTCTGAATAGCAGGTGTGTCAGTGTATTCTCAGTTCAGTAGGGGACTTTCTTGATTGTGGCAGAAAAATCAACATCCTTGATGGTTCACATCTACTATATTACATTGAAGTCAATCCTAGAATTTTTTTAGCTTTGTCAATGATTGTATAGGTCATTAAAAGATTCATAACTGTAGTTCTTCTTCAGTTAGCTACAGTTTATGTTCCGTATTTTAGTATTTCCCCACACAGGGTTAGTAGAATAGGCATTGTCTGGCTGCCATTGAATACACAGTAAGGGCTAATAGACAAAATATAAAAAAAATTAAAATAACTCAGAAGCAGAAATAACAGCAATGCCAAAATAGCCTCATTAAAAATATAAGGGAAATAACTGAATAGAATAATCAGTAAAGAAAATATTCAGATGACAAACAGGTTTACAAAATATTCTCAATGTCACTTATCGGCAGACAAATGCCAATGGAGACAACATTGAGATACCACTTCAGAAAGGATTCAAGAAGATATTACATCAAAAAAACAAAAGTCAGGAACAAGTTTTGATGAATATGTGCTGAGACAGGAACCCTTTACACTGAGGTTGGGGATATAAATTGATGTGGAAACATTTTGGAGATGTCACAAGGCATTAAATATGGACCTACTATATGATCTGACAATTACTCACTGAGGCATCTATCCAAAGGTCACAAAAATGCTTACCTAGAAAGATCTATGCACAACTGTATACACTGCATCTCTATTCATAGTCCTCAAAATTGGGAAATAGTCAAATGTCCAACAAAAGGAAACTATGTAAGGAAGTTGTGCGTCTAAAGACAATGGAATATTCACAGCTGTAGCAAAAGATAAACATTTTCTCTTTTGTTATAACATGTATGGAACTGGAGGGATTTATGCTGAACAAAATAAGCCAGAAGGATAAGAAGGAATATCAGATGCTCTCAATCACAGCAAAGGACTCTCTATAGGATGAAGCTCCAATGAACTGGAGTCTAATGCAGCAGACCCTGGGAGTCAGGGAAAGAAAGCACTGAGCAAGAGGTGGGAGGATCTATGCTCTTACAGTAGTGCAGGAAGAGGGTTTTTGTTGGAGACTGAGATGCACTGACACTTACTCAGCAATGTACTTGCATGACAGAAATGGCCCAGTAAATCAACAGTTGCTCAACAAAGTGATATTGACTCTGAAAGCAAAGAAATATAATAAGATGTTTACAAGTCCCAAATGTTGTGATTTCCAATATCATCTTCTTATCATCTAATGTTTCCTGTATAATAATAACTCTCAAGAATTATAAACATCACATTATCTATCCTGTATTTGCCAATATATATTTTTCTACCAAATGAGTTAACAGCTAGTTTGGGGGCATTCTAATATCAGAAGTATTTCGAACTCTCTATTTGTACACTAAAGACTAGGCATAATGGCTTTAATATGAGAGAACTAATCTAGGCCTTTTAGAAGCTGTAGTAATGCTTCAGAGGAGAAACTGAAATGTCTACTTCAATATTTGGAAACTTGGGTCCATGACTTGGGATCTTACCAAGAAAATCGAGAAATCTATTAATGCTCCAATAGGCTTACATTATAATCAGAACAAGCTAAGTTTACCCATGATTAAACACTTTCAGACAAAAGGAAGGGCCCAAAACTGAGGACTGAGCTGGCTCAGTTCTCTGGTTAGTCAAAGTCTGTATAAGTCAAAACTGCCTTGGAACTTGAGTGCTGCAGGTCAGAAAAAGCACCAGACCATGCCATAGAGTTCTAAAAAATTAATTAAGGTTTTTTGGGGTTTAATTTTCCCAGGTAGTTAGCTGTAGAGGGTGCCTTTGAATTTCCTATCTTTTCGAGTATGCAAATTCTGAGCTTTCTAAATCAATGGTGATCCTACTAATAACTACTTTGTGCAGGCAGAAGAGACATACTTCTATAACCACTTACAGTCTTAATCTGGTCAATCTTTTGTAAAGCTCGTTTCCATTTTTAGCTATTATTCCAATTTTAGTGTCATTGCCTCACTCTCCACACGAACACTGCCTATTATCAGCGAAGCAGAAAGGGTGAGTTGAAGAACTGCAAAAAAAAAAAAAATCAATGTGCAGACTTATTTTTCCTTTGAAGAAATATGACCTTCTAAAGGAGAAGAGAGAGAGAGTACCTAGATAAGAATACAATGCTAAACGAGAGATTGTGTGTGTGTATATGTGTGTGTGTGTGTGTGTGTGTGTGTATAAGCATGCCTGTGCATATCTGTGTTATAATATCAGTGGTAGAAGAACAAGTGAAATAAGAATGGTACAAAAGAGAGAGTATTTTTGAGCATCAAGGTTGACCACACTGGCTCATTTCCTCACCACAGGTAATGCCACTATAATATTTCATTTTAATTCAGAGAAATAGCAACTTTATGACATGAACTTTAATTTTCTTTCTACCTGCAGACATCTAACTGAACCCTCAGGCATGATCAATGCTCCAGTGGCACTGACCCAATGTGAGAGCATTACAGCATATGTGGTTTGTACCTTCAAATGATTCATTTCTATAGGAAATTGAGGGATAAAGAGAAATGTAGAAATACAATGATCAATCCTAAAGAAAAATTGGCAAATTTCAAACTCATCTTTACCTCCCAGGTGGAGGGCATTCACAGAGTTCAATGAGTTTCAGTCTTAATAATGCAGAACAATATCTCTCTCCAATCCTGTGGATCTTGTCCCCCGTCTGGATTCTCTCACAAGGGAGAGTACCGCACAAATTAGTCCCAACCAGCAAAGAGAAAATAGCTGTGGCAATAAAATCCTCAAAGATTTCTTACTTGATACTTGTTCATCATCCTGAAAGTTACCCAACACAAGACACAAGACTTACAAAACAGATTTTGAGAATGTCAGTTTTTGTTTAGTTTTTTTTTCTTGCCCCCTCAAAACAATTTGTATATCTCTTTCATGTACCCTAGAATCTTCTTCAAAATGCAAAACAAAATAAGACTATGAAAATCCCTAAATAATTTTCAAATGTTTACTAAATTAGTACCTTTCAACCCAATCTCAAACAGCTGGGTCTTCTACTCTTCTGCAAAACAAACACCAACACAATATTGAAGTGACCTAAGACTGGTGTCAGGCACTTTGGTATTCTATAATACTGATGTTATGAAATCTCTCTAGCTTGAGTGTCAAGGAATCTGTCTCCACCACTAGAAGTTTTCAGGTGTGTGAATGCTTTCCATTATATATGCTGTAAAAAAATCTTCCTGCCCTTGGTGGGAGGTTAGACCAGAGCTATAAAATCCTCTCAGTCACTGCAATTTGAACTCAAGGATGACTCAGCTCTCCTCATGTAATACAAGCTTTTAAAAAGAAAGTTAAGGTGATGAATATAGAGTTAGGTTCCATAAGGCCTTCCTCAGCTCAGAAACAGTTTGAGACAAGACAGACCATGTTTCTGTTGCTATTTCCACACCTGACTTAACACAGACACCAGGAAAACAATCATATATCATCTCTTTTCTCAGTTGGGGTCAGATAAAGTCTATAAAGTTAGTTTTTTTTTTTTAAGGCTAGTATGACCCTCATTTTTCTCTTTTCAATGTACTACCCAAGTCTGAAATTTTGATTCGATTACGTTGTAATTTAGGGCCAGGAGAAGAAGAGAACAGGATTGTTGTTGGTTTTGAAATTGGAATAGAGTTGCTTTTGAGATATTAGCAATTATGGACAGGTCATTTTAGCTTTCCCATCTCTACCTCTTGGCTTCTGCTTGTTCCTTGAGTTTGTACTATTTTGTAGCAACCCCTGTGTCAGCTGTAAGTAAATCATCACTGCTGGTTGAATCAGGGGCTGAGGCTGGGATAACAAAGTCAGTGCTTAACAGCTGTGAGCTCAGCAGGTATTTTTCTGATGGACTTGGGGAAGGAGAACTATGACAGGAAATGTACCTAAAACTGAGCGAGTCTTTACATAATAGAGCTAATAAACATTCCTTCTCCAGGAAAAAAAAATATATCCTCTCCTTTTGCAGACCAGGTACTTTAGATGTAATATGTATTATTACCCAAGGACATTTTTTGTTACATATAATGATGGAAAAAAATATACCCCACATGGGGGCTGAAGATTACTTAAGCCTTGTGTTTGATTCAGTACCACACATACTAAAATCATAATGACACAGAAAGATACAGGGTCTCTATGCAAGGATGACACACAGGCTCATGAAAGGTTTTGTATTATTTTTTTAAAAAAGTGTTCGACATTTCATTATAGTTATTAATGCTTTATATATATATAGTTATTTTCAGAATATACAAATATGACTTCAAAGGTATTATACTACTTCTGTTTCTATTAAAAGTGACCTTGTGAACATAGAAACTTCTTCAAAATCACCACATCTAATGTCTCCCAAATCAAGTATAAACTTTTCAGAGATTAAGAACATAGTCTATAGACCTAGTAAGACACATGAGCATGGAAGAGCATCACCCAAAGTGAGTCTGGTCATGGTCAAAATATCACCACAAATTAGTATTCTGGAGAGGCCCTCCGTCAAATGGAGTTATTACCCGCAGATGCCATAAACATAAATCAGAAGTATATCATCAATAATGTTGTATTCTCTTTGTCCGCGTTGTGTTTACAGATCTTGTTTTTAACAGCACATAAATACTTAGAGCATATTGTAGGAAACAAACCACTCATCTTATTAGCTCTGTTTCTCTGGCTCCAAGCTCTGATGCTGATCATCTCCTGACAGTGCTTGCCAACAACAAAAGAAGACTATTGATCACACTGCTTCTCCCTTTGGCAGCCTTTCTGCCCCCGATTACTTCACCTTGCTTGCCTTAAGTCAAATGTCACAGAACGACTTACAAGGAATGTGTCTATATAGTGGAGCAAAATGTATCACTGCGAGTTTAATTGGAGGAAAACCCTTTGGTATTATGAAGTGTTTACAATTTAAAGTTTTATTTGCTGGCATTAATGAACAGTCCAAATCCAAGCTTATTTTGTAAGCTACCAAATCCATAAAATTGTACTCATTTGCAATTTATTTTCTGAACAGTTTGCAGAGTCCCAAATATCTTGGAAGCTGATCCATCAATCATTCTCAGAGTCACTTTACGTATGAACAATTTTCTCTGGTGGCATTTTCTTTCCATAACGGAGCACCTCTATTGAAATTTCCTGATAACTTTTCATCTGCAGCATAGTCTTCATTTGTCTCTCTCTTTTTTTAGTTTTATTTCAGATAGATACCAGAAAAGGAAACTTTACTCTTGAGTTTAAATTTCTTTTTTTTAAATATTTATTTATTTATTTATTCCCTTTTTGTTGTCCTTGTTGTTTTATTGTTGTAGTTATTATTGTTGTCATTGTTGGATAAGACAGAGAGAAATGGAGAGAGGATGGGAGGACAGAGAGGGGGAGAGAAAGACAGACACCTGCAGACCTGCTTCACCGCTTGTGAAGTGATTCCCCTGCAGGTGGGGAGCCAGCCAGGACTCTCACCGGGATCCTTACCCCAGTCCTTGAGCTTTGCACCAACTGCGTTTAACCCGCTGCGCTACAGCCCGACTCCCCGAGTTTAAATTTCTTTTATTATTATTTTTTTAAATATTTATTTATTTATTTATTCCCTTTTGTTGTCCTTGTTGTTTTATTGTTGTAGTTATTATTGATGTCATCATTGTTGGATAGGACAGAGAGAAATGGAGAGAGGAGGGGAAGAGAGAGAGGGGGAGTGAAAGACAGACACCTACAGACCTGCTTCACCGCCTGTGAAGCGACTCCCCTGCAGGTGGGGAGCCGGGGGCTCAAACCGGGACCCTTCCTCTGGTCCTTGTGCTTTGCACCACCTGCGCTTAACCCACTGCACTACCACCCGACTCCCCCGAGTTTAAATTTCAGACACAACTTCCCACATTGAGAATTTAGCACTACAACTGGGGTATTCATATTTTCTATGAAAAATGAAAGCGATTTTGTAGACTTTTTTTTTTTACCAGAGCTCAAGGAACAAACACTGTTGGAATATCAACTTCCTTTTTACAGTTATATGGACCTTGTTACTGACTATGGCTAAATCATTAATAAATTCCTTATTCTATTTTTCCTGACTGGATTAGACAGTCTAGTTTAGCTTTGAATCAAAGTTTGCTCGTTGAAAATATCTGCTTGATTTTTCTTCTTCCCTTTCTTCCCTTGACTACTGAGACTCAAGTTGTCAGCAAGAATAAAGACATTTTATCTTTTTAATCAATAGTATCTTTTGGATAACTTTGAAATATGACCACCTAATTTCCTCTGTGAAACAGCCTCTCTGTGGTGTCTTACATCAAAGCAAAGAACTCTGAAAAAAAGAAGTCAAAGGATGGGGTAGAGGGGTCCTGAGGTCCTGAGGCATGATGATGGAGAAGGACCTACATTGAGAGAGTGTATATCTTGCAGAGGCTGATCTTGGGGACGTGACAAGTTGTATTTTTATATCAACTTTTATACTATAAACCATTAATTCCCCAACAGAGTGTGGAAAATTTAAAAAGCTTTTAAAATCATCAAACCAAGGGAATGGCTTTGACTGAGAAAAAACAGGAACTAAAGAACCTACATTCCCATGTGTCATATTTAATTAAAAGGACTAAATCATTCCAAACGCACACATGTGACTGAAATGGAAAGCATGGAATGACTACATAACTTGCTGAGTATGCGTTGAAGGAAACACTTTATTCAACAAGGACTCCATCATGAGCTCTCTTAGATGATACTGGTTCTCCTCTGAACATAAAACACGTACCTTGCTACCATTGGACAAAAATACATAGATTCTATGTCTTTGTGGCATTCATTAAGTGAGCATCATCTTATCAACTCTTTCTCTTCATTTTCTCATACTTCTTTTTAGAAGTCCCTTCTAAACTGCCACACGTGAACTGGTTTGACATGAATCATTTTTTGATTGGTTCATACCTGAAAAATCTGGTCTGGGCTCCTAAACCATTACATTTCTGTCAGCTTTTCATGCTAAGGTCTGGG